>NC_061120.1:48448692-48517797 GCF_002878395.1 Capsicum annuum
TGGTGGATATCTAAATATGATTTTATCATAATTAGGTGGTATGTGTCTCATTCTTCTAGATTTCAAATGGATTATTAATTTTGCTTCAATACTAGATATTAAGGTAATTAGGCAAGCTAATCTTTGTGAGTTTTCTTTTATTTTATTTAGACTTATATATTTTGAATAATTACTAATTAAAGATTCTTTATTTTTTTCTAAAAGTTTCTCTATTTTTAAATGGTCTTCTCATAATTAATCAATCTAATCTAAATTCAAACATATATGCTACTGCTGTATTTTTTAAATAACTGGACTGCTCTGATACCAATTGTAGGGGGTGCGGATGCGGATAACTTGTGAAATAGATATCCCACCTTTGATTTAAAAAATCAAGTTAAAAGGAAATTATCTATAAAATATGGGATACGAATCAACCTCCCCTATTTCAAAATAGAAAACATGGACCTCGAATAGAAGAGGATCAAATATCGTGTATCTATAATTGTCATGAAATGATGGTACATTATGTGCGACCTATGAAAAATGCAATTATCTCTCATAGGACTTCAATCAAGCCACCTGTAATCGGATTTGTCTATATGGAGAGTTCTTGGAGTCTAGCTAAGATACTGGATTGAGAAAGGGTATGCATATATGTTGTTTCTATCTATTTGTGACATGCAAGGTATTTAGGCTTTTGAGATAGTGTGCCTTCTTTCATATGTTATGTATGTTCATATTAATTTATAAGTGGCATTTAGGCATAAATTACCTAAACGACATGGTTGATTTTCTTATACTATTATGCCTCTCTATTTTCGAAGATCATATCAACCTTACAACGCAAGTAAGTATTTTGAAGGCCAATCCTTGCCATTGCTGTATTGGCTTGATCCATAATACATACAGGGAATGCATTGATTTTATATTTATGCCATACTTACTGTACTCTTGATTTTAGGTTTGGGTTGAACTATTGTGGTGTTCATGGGATATTTCAAAGAACATATTAATACTCTAGATTTGGGTTGTCATCTAGTTCTTTGTAGACTTTAGTAATTTACTTTGTTGTTTTACAAAGAAATATGATACCTTTTATTTTCAAAGTTGTATATCCTATTCTTAGTAGATCATGACCCTTGACATGAACTCATGGAGTCTGTAAAGTATAATTCAATGGTATATTGATTTGGAAATTATCTCATTTATTATCACAACCCAAAAGTTTGGGTCATGATGGCACCTACTATAACCCACCAGTAGGTAAATTGAACACCATAATCTAGATCAATTTTTAGTAGGATAATAGGAGAAAGAATATAACATAAGATATACAGGTTGAATATGAAGATAAACACAGGTAATAAGTTCTTATACATATATTGATAAGAGTGAAAGAACCAATATATGCATATCCAACACAAAGACCCAGTATCAGTAAGTACAAAAACCAAGTACAAGAGGAGTACAAAATAAAAACAAATATATAGAACTAGATCTGAGTGTACAAAATAAATACGTGTCCAAAATAAAAGGGAGATAGTATGACTCGGACGTCAAGAGGTCACTGTATGTCTCTTATAAAAATAGCTTCGTACAAGAATAAAATCAACAATAATGACTCGTACTGGGATCTACATCAAGGGAAAAGATATAGAAGGGTAGTATGCGTACAAAATATAATGACTCTCCAAGTAATTTCCTCAATTTTTGCATATTTTCAGCATTTTGAGCCTTCCTACAATGACTATAGGTCAGTTATAACTTGTTGAAACTATCGGTTCGACTATCAAATAGTTCATTTGGGTTTTAGGATCATTTACCTCTTTTGGAACTATTGTTGTTAAAGAATTGGTCTTAGACTAAAACTCCTAGTTAACAACCTTGGATGATAATTCCGACAATACCATCAGCTTTACAATATTGATTTTATTCTAGGGGGACCTTAGTTCATGTCCCAAGGCTTCTGTACTCAATTTGGGCTATTAGATGGATTCTATGAAAAATAGAACTGTAGGTGTAGGACCCATATTTAGTTCAAATGATCTTGAAAGAAAGTTTTGATGGTTCCTTTAAATCCAGAACATCAAATTTTGTATGGTAGAATAATCCACTTTCATGATCGGGGTTCTAAACGAATCCCAAGCACCTGATTGGAGTCCACTTGTACTTAGAAAAATTTGGTGCCTCAAGTTGCTTGTGGAGATGCTTAAGCGAGAAAATGACCTTTAAGCAGTAGTTGCTTTAGTGAAATTAAGCTATTTTAGCAGCCTTGGCTATTTGGATAAGGCATCGTAAGTGTTCCTTGTTTACTTAAGTGGATGTTACTTTAGCGATCGGGACGCCACTTTAGTAATCCCCTCCTTTCCTTTTCAGATCCTTTTAGTGGACTTGTGCCTCATACATGATAGTTGCTTAAGTGACCAAGTGACCACTTTAGCAGCACCTAGGGTGTTAAATCCCCCCACCTTCTTCATTCAGTTTTTCCATTTATATCTCAACCATTTTATCTTATTTTAGAGATCTTGGAGCATGGGAAGTGTAGGGAATCATCCATTAAAGCTAAGGTAAGTTAGACCAACATTCCTTGGTAATTTCCCATTTGTTTCCCCATTAAATTTCATCATTTTTCATTGTAAATTCTTATAAATTATTTCTTAAAATTATTACACTTTAGGGGCTGATTAGGGGCCCGATATATGCTCCATTTGTGCTCAACTTTTGACCTCACATTCCTTGTCTTCGAGGTACCTCGTGACAAATTCAATTTTAAATTTCCTGGCCTACAGACCTATTTTTTACCAAACTTTTATACAGAAATATTCGTATCATTTTTACTCCTATTGATATGTAGGTTATAATTTTGATAGCATGATAGTGCTTTGGGATCGTAAAGTAAAGAAGAATGCTTTGTGGATGATTTACGACTTATAATTTCACCATTGAGGTATGTATCGGTCAACTTTTCTTCATGATATGATCCATAGTATAGATTGCATGATAGGTAAAGATAATAAGACATGTTTATGACTAGTGTATCAATACTTAGCCCATTTAGGGTAATTGGGGTAGAAATATGACATGAACCGTAGTATAATACTTTTTATGGCTATAGAATCCTATTACCCAATATCTTAAGCATGTTGATCATAGTTAACGTTAAGGATCATTTAGTATAAGGTTTACTACTTGACTTAGTGAATTGGATCATAGTTTCCCTCATTATAGTATTACTTATATGCTAGTCATATATTGTTGGGCCCAAGCTTGTGGTTACGATACTAGTTGGAATCTAGGTGAGTATTCTATCCTTATTAAAAAGTGGCTTGGTCTATATATGCTTAGATTCTAATGGTTGTATTGTTTGGATACCGGTGATGGCATGCATGCATAAGGAACATACATGCTCATTTAGGGGTACGAGTCCAACCAAAACCATGGTTTTACTGCTATTTTCAATAAGAAAATTTACTCCCACTTTTCAATTTTAAAATGGATTCTTTTATAATGGGAATTGAACCACCTTATTTAATAAAGGATGAGCTTTTGGAACTAAAGATGATATTTGGGAAATTAGAATGAGATTGATCTCGATCCATGGTTTATTCACTCTTTTACCACTACTATTTACTTTAGCTGAGAAAAATTCTAACCCTTTCTACTATGTTATGTTTCTTTAGTCCTAGAGTTAATCTCGGGCAATAGATTTACAGACTTACACTCTTTTAGTCATGGTTTGATCTCGTGCACTTATTATATATACATCTCTTTGATATTGGATGGAGTTGATTGGTGATGATGATTATTGGAAGTCCTAGATCAGGACCAGATAGTGTTTACGGATATTTTAAATTCCCTTGGGATGCTTTTGTCCATGAGCAATATTGTTAGAGAAAAAGGTTTTTGTAGGTCATACTTTTAGGAGCTTTTGAGTTAGAAGAGATGTATACACTTTGGAGTCATTTGGTGTGAGGTATTAAAACATATAGTCCCGAGATAAAATAATATTCCCGTGATAAATTTTTTAATGCTATGTTTGGTTGCTAAATTCGGGATAACTTATCCCAGGATTAACAAATAGTACCGGGATACGTTATCCCACCTAAGGGGTGGTATAAATAATCTCACCATATTTTAACTCTGGATAAAGTCATAAAATTACAAAATTACCCTCCAAGTCCTTTAATTATCACTTTATATATATATATATATATATATATATATATATATATAACTTTACTACTATATATAAGAGAGAAAGCAAGATTTTGATAGTCTTTACATTAATTTTTTTTGACAAATTTATCCCTAATTTAAATTTTAATTGCTCTACAAATTTTTGCTCATTTTGGTAAATTTGAACAATTATATGGGCTATATATATAAGAGAGAACGTGGGATTTTGATAGTCCTTACATTAAATTTTTTTTGATAATTTTAAACTTATTTTAAATTTTAATTATTCTACAAATTTTCGTTCATTTTGATAAATTTGAACAATTATTTGGACTTAACTATTTATAAAATCAAATTCAAAATTAATCCAAGGGTTTATAGTCTTTGTATTTTGTAATTATTAATCTTACTTCAAATTTTAATTTTTCCTAACAAATTTATCATGGACAAGTAATTAAAGTATCTTGACATTCCCTTTCGAACTTAGTACATGCTTGATTATTAAATGAATTTTTTTATATATATAGTTAAACATGTTTAAAAATTTAATTTTTTTAAAAATACAATTCAACTTTCCAAATATTAATCATAATAAATAATGTAAAATAAGAGTAGTTCTTTTTCGCATTTTTTGATGATGCATCTTTTTTTTTTTTAAATGGGATTATCAACATTGTATAGAATTTAGGACAAAATAAGTAAGTTAACATGAAATATTAAGTTAAATAAGGCAAAGAGTATTTTTGTAAACAAACTATCTATTCTTAGAAAGGATGTAATGCCTATCATTTTAAGTACCACAAACCAAACAATCACTAAAAAATAATACCAGGAGAACTAATCCCAGTATAACTAATCCCAGCATAACTAATCCCAACATAACCTGTTTCCCAACCAAACGACCCCTTTATGTATTATGGCACTCAGATCGGATATGGTACCATGGATTTACATTCATTAACTCATTATCATGCATTGCCTATCACTAGTATATTATTGGTACTTATATCTATCTACCTTATGGGGTTGTATAGGTATAGGCTATGATCGATGTTGGATGAGTATTGATTTAACCTTTTGGGCATACAGACGCCCGGTTAGGTATTGCTTGTCCGAATTAACCGGTTACTTTATTGTCAATATTATGTTTAGTTTGTGGTAGGTTGATTATGGATTGGTACCTAAGGTTATCTATATGATTCTTAGCCCTTTGTTTTTTATTATAAAGTTCATTGTTGATAGTTATCTCATGGTTGGAACTTATGGTTAGGGACCCTGATTATGCTAGCACTAGTTCTCCTACTTGATTAGGATGCCTCTAGATGTTACGTTGGTTAAGTTAGGTCATTACCTTGAGTAGTCCTATTTACATATATACATGCATACGTTCATATATAGATATATATATTGACACGACTTGAACCAAGACTTTGCCGTAATAGGCATCTCAAGTCCAACAAGAACTGGAGACCACCCTCGATACCCAATCCAACCAACCAACGTATACCCTGAGTAAGATAAATTTCGAACATAAACTAAGATAGAGTAATTCAAAATGTAATGACTTTGGGAAAAGTCTATATCCGCGACCAACCCAACTAAGTCAAATCGTCCAAACCAAACCAACAACCATAACATAATTATTCCATTCCATAACATACCCAAGTCCACAGTTTGTCCATACAAAGCTTCAAAAATAATTCAAGAATATCCGGTCGGGACATGCCCCCAACTATAGCCAAAAAAATATCCAAGTCTAACCAATAAAGACAAAAGAAAACTCAAAGCAATAAATGGAGCCTTCTAAAGTAAGGTTGCTCACTACTTCAAATCCACACAAGCTGTCCTTGAATCCAAGTCACTGACAGGTGGTGTAAAAGTATGACTAATCCCTACATTACGTGGGGATACAACGTCCAAAGACAATTAGAGGTTAGAGTGATAGTATGTAACTCAGGGATAAAGATAAAGTAATACCGTTATGCAAAACCAATCAACCAATGCGTGTAACCAATGCAATACATACATATACATATATATCACGCCAGGATAGGGAACAAGATTAGCATAAACTTTGAAACCATTAACCTAGGTTGTGTAGCATAACCGTCATATACCAAGGCACCCACGAGCTATATTGGCTCAACTCTCCCCTAGCTAGAAGTGCCCAGTGCATGTATCCGCACGAACCAAAGAATATCCAAACCGTATATGCCTATATGGGGAATTCAAACGACCCAGCATAATCAAGGTGACTTAAGCACCACTACATGTATTAAGGGGGACTCGAACCTCTCATTCATATAGGTGACTTAAACACCAATACATGTATTAAGGGGGACTCGAACCTCTCATTTATATATTCATTCAAGAGACTCGAACCACCTGGTCATAAAGACACCCGCACCGGCTAGCACAGTTTCTAGTGTTAGTCCTACGGACTCCACTTTCATGGCCCGGCTACATATCCCGCTTTAAAGTATAACTAAAACATCTATTACACATACACAACCATTAGACCAATTACTTACCAAGGTATCCTATTAGTATCATCATACCAACATCACTTGCAAAGCGTACCACATGCCATTACCATTATTAATCAATTGTTCATTTGGGACTCGAACCTATTGTCTAACAAAGATATTAATACAATTCAATGTGTTGGGACTCAAACCTATTTAGCCAATTAAACTACCAAGGTTACAATTCAAATCAATAAATCGCCAACAAGGCCTTTACAAAAACCATTTACCAATGATTCATGATTTTTTGGCCAATGCCTTAGTTCATAACGCGATTCAACATGTGACTAGTTTATTCTCTTAGACAATTTAACAAACACATTGAGGGGAATACCATTACCAAGACCAAAACTAAAGTAAAAACCATCAAGTTTAGGGTTAACCATGACCCAATTATTAAACCACGCTTACCAAGAACTCCCATGTGAAAAATCATTATTAAAACATGTGTATTCATAATTTAAACCAAGAGTAAACAATACTCATCAATATGAAACAAAACCCTCAATATTGGTTTACAAATCCACCACTAGTGATTCATAAAAAATGCTTTAAACACGTGATTTTCATGAACTAACAATGAAAGAAGAGTCACATGCCTTATTCACAAAGATTAACGGTTAGATTTTATTCTTTTAACCTCTAGATGAACACCTTGAAGAAACCCTACACAAAGCTTCTTAAGATCCTTTATAGATAGTTTTGAGTGTGTTTTAATCTTCTAAAGTGAGTAATGAGAGGCCAAAAGTGTTATAGGATGTAAGGTAGGAAATATCCAGAATACTTTCATCTTAAAAGCTATAGAAATAATGCATGTGGGTACGGTTTGGACCCCTCACTCGTACATACATCATATGAGTGGTACCCTCAATTCGTAACCTAGGCAGAAAGTTGGACTAAAATTCTGTCTAACATACGACTTCATGGACTAACTTATATTATTAACATACGATTGGTACCGTATAGTCGTACCCTAGGCAGTACATGATCAAGAATACACATTGTTTAACATATGATTGGCCCTATTCTCTTGTACCATATCCATACGACTCATATGAAGTCTTAATGTACCTTGGACAAAAAATGACCTAGAACACACTGTTTATCATAGGATTTGGGCTCTTAATTCGTTAGCACAACATACGACTAGCATGCTTGAGTCGTCTAGTTACTAGAGAGTTCAAAAGCTTAGGAAATTTCTAAGGGTCAGAACTCATAGTGTCTCAATTTTACCCCACTAGGATCATTCATCCTCGAATGATGGGTAAATGCAAGCACAAGAACGAGTTAACACATTATTACCCATCAAACTTTCCTTTAACAAAGTTGGAAAATAAGGACATTAAGGAATCACCATTTCCTGTAACAAATTTAGAAAACAAAGATGAAAGATTAACACATACCTTATGCACGAATATCTGAAACAAAGAACAAATTTGGATACTTGGACTTCAGGTCTTCTTCTGCTTCCCAAGTAGCTACTTCAACCTTATGGTTCCTCCAAAGAACCTTTACCAAAGACACATCTTTCATCTACAACCGACAAACTTGACGATCCAAGATCTCAACTGAGACTATCTCATATGACAATGAATCTAAAATACCCAACCCTTTCAAAGGAACAATCGATAAAGAATCACCAACACGCTTCCTCAACATAGAGACACAAAAAACCGAATGAATGAAGCTTAAACTAGAAGGCAACTCCAACTCACAGGCAACATTACCAACCTTCTTCAAAACTAATACGGACTAACATACCAGGGACTGAGCTTTCCCTTCTGTCCAAACCGCATCACTCTATTCATCGAAGATACCTTCAAAAATACCCCATCACCAACCTTAAACTCCAACTCTCTATGCCTCACATCCGTATAGGACTTTTGTAGACTTTGAGCAGCTTTCAAACTATCATGAATTACCTTCACCTTTTCCAAGTCTTGGTTAACTAAATCAAGTCCAAACAACTTAGCCTCACCAACCTCATACCTCTTAATAAGAGAATAATATCTCCTACCATACAACGCCTCAAAAGGAGCCATACCAATGCTATAGTGGTAACTATTATTATAACCAAACTCTGTAAGTGGCAAATGGTCAAACCAACTTCCACCATAGTAAATCACACAAGCACGAAGCATATCTTTCAATGTTTGAATGGTCCTCTTTGCTTGTCCATCCAATTGTGGGTGGATAACGGTACTAAGGCACACCTTATTTCCTAAACCTTTCTAAAATGACTGTAAAAAATAAGATGAGAATGGAGTACCACGATCTAAAATGATAGAAATAGGAGCACTATGCAACTTCACAATCTTTGCAAAATACAACATAGCATAATTCTTAGCAGAATAACTAGTCCTCACTGGAAAGAAGTGAGCGGATTTGGTCATTCTATCCATAATTCACCCAAATCAAATTACACTGATTCCAAGACCGAGGAAGACCGATAAAGAAATATAAATTAATTAACTCGTACTTTTATTTGGGCAACTCAATCTCTTAGTACAAACCTCTAGGTCTTATGTGCTTAACTTTTACTTGTTGACACACCATGTATTTAGCCACATCTCGCTTCATATTATTCCACTAATAAAACTTCTTAAGATTATGATACATCTTCTTAGAACTAAAATTAATAGCATAACATAATCTATGAGCTTCGCCCAAAATCCTTTCCCTCAATCGATCGACATCAGGGACATAAACCTGCCCTGTTACCTCAAGATACCATCACCACCAATCACAAAGTCAACAACCTTTTTCTAATCCACATTCCTTTTAGTCTTCATCAAGTAAGAATCCAATATTTATTTTTCCTTTATCTCAACAACAAGATATGACTACTATACCTGATGCACAAACATACCATTATCCTAGAGTTTATGAAACGAACTCTAAGGTTAGCCAAATGGCGAATGTCCTTCACTAACTCTCGCTTATACTCATCGCTTATACTCATCCATATAAGCTAGAATCCTCATGGATAACCTGCTAAGATCATCAACAAATATGTTAGCTTTACCTGGATGGTAATGGAGACTTATATCACAATCCTTTAAAAACTCAAGCCACCTTCTTTACCTAAGATTTAGGTTTTTTTGAGTAAACACATACTGTAGGCTCTTTTAATCAATAAATAAGTCAACTTGAACCCCATAGAGATAGTGACACCAAATCTACAATGCAAATACCACTGCCAACAACACAAATCATGAGTAGTGTAATTCTTCTCATGAACTTTCAACTGCCTAGAAGCATAATCTACCACCCTATGATGCTGCATCAAAACACAACCAAGCCCAACACTAGAAGCATTATAATTCACTATAAAGCCATTATTACCCTCGGGCAAGGCTACAACCGAAGATAAAGTCAACTTATCCTTCAACTTCTCAAAACTTCCCTCACAAACATCAGACCACAAGAACTTCACCTTTTTCTGGGTCAATCTAGTTAATGCGGAAGTTATAAATGAAAAAATTTCCAAGAATCTTCTATAGTAACTTGCTAAATCTAAGAAGCTCTAAATATCAATTGGAGTCACGGGTCTAGGCCATTTCTTGACCACTGCAACCTTTTATGGATCCACTATGATGTCTTCACTAGAAATAACATGACCAAGAAAAGTCACAACCTTAAACCAGAACTCATACTTTGAGAAATTAGCATACAAGTACTAGTCCTTCAAGGTATGCAACACAACACGAAGTTGATCGATATGATCTATCTCACTCTTAGAGTATACCAAAATGTCATCTATGAAGACAATGACAAGTAAATCCAAAAACTGATGGAAGACCCTATTCATCAAATCTATAAACGTTGTCGGAGCATTAGTCAACCCGAAAAATATAACTGGGAACTTATAGTGACCATACTGGGTCTTAAAGGTAGTCTAACGGATATCCACTTCCCTAATCTTAAGTTGATGATAACCCGACCTAAGATCAATCTTAGAGAAACACTTCATACCTTGAAGCTGATCAAACAATTCATCAATCTTGGGAAGAGGATTCTTATTCTTTACAGTTACCTTATTTAGATAACAGTAATAAATACACATCCGAAGGAAACCATCCTTTTTACACATAAATAACACAAAGGCGCCCCAAGGAGACACACAAGGATGGATAAAACCTTTATCTAATAGATCTTTCAATTGCTCCTTAAGCTCTTTCAACTTAGCTGGAGCCATTCTATAAGAAGGGATAAAGATAGGACGAGTCTCTAGAACAAGATCAATCCCAAAATCAATTTCCCTATCGGGAGGAACACCAGGAAGATCATCAGGAAAAACCTCATAAAACTCATTAACCATAGGAATGGATTCTAGAGAAGGACCTTCCGAGTTAGAATCTTTAACCCAGACCAAATAATATAAACACCCTTTGGAAATCAACTTTCAGGACCTACGCTATGAGATGAACATTTCCTTAGACACTAAAGAACCCCTTTCCTATACAATGACCGAATTATTAAGGAAGTTTAACTTGACCTTACAGATCTGACAATCTAAAGAAGCATAGCAAAAATAAAACAAATCCATCCCCAATATGACATCAAAGTCAACCATATCTAACTCTATCAAATCCATAAGAGTTTCTCTACCCCTAAAAGATATCACACACCTACTATAGACTCTTTTAGCAATCATGGAGTAACTTACCGAGGTAGATATAGAAAAAGAGTCAAAAATAAACTCAGGACCAAAATCAAATGCACAGCCATAAAATAGGGTCACATAAGAAAGATTTCACCTTGGATCAAGTAAATAGTAAACATCACGGGAAAAGAGTTTCAATATACCAACAATGATATAGGAGATTTCTCAGAATCTTGCTGAGATGCAAGAGCATATAAGCAATTTCGGTCAGTGCCGATACCAAAAACAAAAATAGATACAGAATAGCATTCTTTGGTACAGAAACAGATGAAGAGTCAACAGGAACCTTGTTAGCCCTAGAAGCCATTCTAGAATGACAGTCACACTGCATATGACTAATCTAACCAAAATAAAAACATTTATTCTACCCTTTCTCTCAGAACCCACGATGCGAGCGCCCATAAATTAATAAAAATGGTGGAATGGAGCCGTCTGAGCCCTACTAGCCTGAGATTAGGCACCCTAGGCCAAGAACCAACCATCATACTACGATCGACGATCACCTGATAGATTCAAGTAAGGAGCATTAGTCGTGGAGAAAGAACCATAACTCCCCCACTTATTCTTTACCCACTTAGCACTATCTCTACAACTTCATTCAGAAGGCCTAAATTTCCTTATTTTCTCTCACTAAACTCAGCCTACTTTATTTTTATTTCCTCTACTTGCTGCATAAATGCGATCAACCTAGAGATATCCATATTCTTATTCAATAAGGCAACCTTACTCTCTAAGATTAGCTCATGAGATAATCCTAAATCAAACTTTCTTATCCGAGCCCTCATATTATATAACAATTCTAGAGAATACCTAGACAACTGATGAAATTTTAACACTCTACACACCCCTTAAACAGACTCTACTCAATACGGCTTTTTGGACTCCCAATTAACCATGAACCTAGGGATCTGATACAAACTTGACACGGCCCAAACCAGGGCCTTTTCGTAATGCGCATCTCAAGTCCAATAAGAACTGGAGACCACCCTTGAAATATAATCCAACAAACTAATATATACCTCAAGTTAGATAAATTTCAAATATAATAAGATAGAGTAATTTAAAATATAATGACTTTGGAATAAGTCTATATCCGAGACCAACCCAACCAAATCAAACTATCCAAACCAAACCAACAACCATAACATAATCATTCCATTCCATAACATACCCAAGTCCACAGTTTGTCTATACAAAGCCTCTAGAAAATAAAAGAATATCTAGTCAGGACATACCTCTGACCTTAGCAAAAACTAATATCCAAGTCGAACCAATAAAGATAAAAGAAAACTTAAAGAAAGAAATAGAGCCTTTCGACGTAAGAAATCTCACCCTTTCAAGTCAACACATATTATCCCCGAATCCAAGTCACTAAGTAGGTGGTATGATATTATGATTAGCCTTTGCATCACATAAGGATACAGAGTTCAAAAATAATTAGCAGTTGGAGTGCTAGCATATAACTCAGGGATAAAGACAAAGTAATGCCATTATCTAAAACTAATTAACCAATGCATATAATGAATGTAATACATATATATACATATATATCATACCAATATAGGGAACAAGATTATCATGAACTTTCAAAACATTAACCTTGGTTGTGTAGCATAACCGTCATATACTAAGGGACCTACGGGCTAGATGGGCCCATCTCTCCCCTAGCTAGAAGGGCCCCAGTACATGTAGCCATATGAACTAAAGAATATCCATAACTATATATGCCTATATAAGGGACTCAAACCTCCCAGCATAATCAAGTTGACTTAAGAACCAATACATGTATTAAGGGGGACTCGAACTGCTATTCATATATTTATCTGGGGGACTCAAGCCACTTGGTAATAAAGACACACTCACCGGCAAGCACAATTTCTAGAGTTAGTCTTTCGAACTCTACTTTCATGGCCCGGCTACACATCCCACTTTAAAGCCCAATTTAAACATCCATTACACATACACAACCATTAAACCAATTACTTACCAAGGCATCCCGTTCGTATCATCTTACAAACATCACTTGCAAGCGTACCATATTCCATTACCATTATAAATTAATTATTTATTTAGGAATCAAACCCATTGTCTAACAAAGAAATTAATTTAAGTCAATGTGTTGGGACTCAAACCTATTTAGCTAATTAAACCACCAAGGTTATAATTCAAATCAATAAATAGCTAACAAGGCCTTCACAAAACCATTTACCAATAATTCACATTCTTTAAGCAAATGGCTTAGTTCAAAACATGATTCAACACGTGACTAGTTTGTCCTCTTAGATAATTTCACAAACATATTGAGGGCATACCATTACCAAAACTAAAACCAAAATGAAAACATTCAAGATTAGGGTTAACCATGAACTAATTGTTAAGCCACGATTACCAATCACTCACATATGAAAAATATTCATTAAAATATATGTATTTGCAATCTAAACCATGAGTAAACAATACTCAACAATATGCAACAAAACCCTCAACATTGGTTTTTAAATCCACCGTTAATGATTCATACAAAAGCTTTAAACATATTATTTCATGAACTAACAATGAAGGAAGAGTCATATGCCTTATTCATGAAGATTAAAGGAGAGATTTTGGTCTTTAAGTCTCTAGATCAACACCTTGAAGAAACCCTAGTCCAATATTCTTAAGAGCCTTTAGATAGAGTTTTGAGAGTTTTTTTTATCTTCTAAAGTGAGTAATAAGAGGCCAAAAAGTGTTATAGAATGAGTGGTTTTAAGGGTTTTGGTTGGAAAATATCCATAATACCCTCAGCTTAAAAGTTGTAAAAATAATGCAGGTGGGTACGGTTTGGACCCCTCACTCGTACCCATATCATACGAGTCGTACCCTCCATTCGTACCCAAGAAAGAAAGTTGGACTATAATTTTATCCAACATATGACTTCATGGCCTAACTCGTATCAACATCATACGATTGGTACCCTATAGTCGTACCCTAGGCAGTACATAATCAAGAAAGTACACTATTTAACATACGATTGGCCCTATTATTTCCTACCATCTCCATATAACTCGTATGGATCCTTATCATACCTTGGATAGAAAATAACGTAGAAATACTATTTATCATACAACTTGGGCTCCTAAGTTTTTAGCATAACATACCACTAGTATGCTTAAGTTTTATGGTTCCCAGAGAGTTCAAAAACTCAGCAAATTTCTAAAGGTCAAAACTCAAGGTGTCTCATATATATGGTACCACTGTCTATCCTTTTCTTCTTTGTCTATTCATTTTGTATATGTATTTTTGGCCGTGTATACTATTATATGACTTTCTTTTACTCTTTCTTGTATATTGACTACTGATATATGATATTGCACTTTAGACACTAATTATTATTAGGAAAAGATAAGTTTATCCCTGTTGTTATCCTAGCAATATCTGGTTTAGTTTCTTGGATAGTTTTCTATAGATTATCTTTCTATTTTATATGTTATTTATGCTTGCATTATCATTAGAGCTTAGTCAGCCAATGCCTACTGAGCACTATATCCTTGGTACCCATACAATATATCTATAGCCTGCAGAATATAGGATGAGTTCTCACCATTGTTGTGAGCATAGTGCAGAGCGATTATGGATCAGAGGTTTGGGTTGAGATCCTAGAGCATTAAGTCTTACCACTCACCATCTAATTGTTTAGAATAATCTCTTCATTGTATTTAGAGATGGTTTATACTTATATTTATTTTATATTTCACTTTGTACTTTATTATATTAGAGTCTCTTGTACTAACTTCACTGGGTCTTGGGGCTGCTTTATATTTATATTGATCTCTTTATTATATTTATTTTGTTTTTTTCTTTCATTTCTTCTGATAGTTTGTTACCAGTTTTTCCAAACTATAGTGTAAGACGCTGCAAAATCCTAAGCTTGATTCAGTCCATTTATGCTTGTTAAGGGGGTCCCATACTTAGAAGGTTCTAGCTAAGTTTCAAAACTTAGTTTATTTTAGCCTTCAAAAGTTTGTAGTCTCATTTTGTGACTTTAATGTCCTTTAATAGTTCGTATTCTTGCTAATTCATGACCAAGAAGGTCAATAGGTGTTCCCGGATAAGTTTTGGATTTTTTGGAACTCGTTTAGACCACATTTGGAATCCCAAAATAGTGGACCAATGTGATATTGGTGCACTGCATTGCCAATCGCGTTGGTTGATATTGTTCCAGGTTGCCAGGTCAAATTACTAAGGCTCGATGTGATGATGGCGCAACGCGTCAACTATCACATCGATGCCATGACCCGCCGCATCGATAATAGCATCGATGCCCAGTTCTCAGTCATTTAAAAGCTGCATCCTCAGGGTTATTTTAGTCTTTTCCCATACCCTGTAGCCCTTATAACATAAAATTTAGCCCTCTTTTGGTTAATCCTATTCATTATTCACAAAATCCTCAAGAACAAAATCCTAGGGCTATCAATTAAAGACTTAATTTCCCAGGTATTCCACCATCAACCTTTAAGAATTCACCAACTAAGGTATGTCAAGTGTTCATCCAAGGGTTTCTTCCATCCTTGGAGTCCAAGAAACCTTTTCAAAAATTCAAGATAATGTTTTTGATAAATTTAATGATTTAGTTTGATTGTATTCATGACTATTATGTTAATGGGTTCTCTAATTCATAATTTAATTACAATATCTATGTGAAGTAAAGTGATATATGTGTAGTATCATGTGAAACCATGTTAAACCCTTGAATTTTGTCAATGTGAATGTGAATTATGATGCCTATTTGTTATATAGAGTTATGTGCATATGCCATGCTCACCAAGTGTTTGATGAATTGTTCATGTGAGTTAATAAGTGAAAGAAATCATGCCATACTAGTTATGTGCGAGTTGTATCATGCAAGTGTTTGGCAAATTATTTATGAGAATGAATTCATGCCATGTTATAGTATGCTAATACATATTCTCCATTCATGTACAAGTAATGCATATCAAGTGGTTGTACAAATATCTAAATGAATGAATGATAAACATGTAGCCACTGTTGAGATTTTAAGCTTGTTCCATGATTTACTTATTATGCTATCGAGTCCTGGGGGTACTTATACCTAAAAATTTAGCTGTGTGCCTAGAGCCAGTGTCAGTTTTCACGATACTTACAGTCAACCCATGATTAGTAGAGCTCAATCAGTCATGTGACTCAGGAAAATTCAGTATCAGTCCAGTAATCTTAGTGATCTCAGTAATCTCAGTGATCTCAATAATCTTAGTAATCTCTGTAATCTCAGTCAGTTATCAGATCTCAGTAGTATTCAGTTCAAACCTCAGTAACTCAGTCAGCTAGCATAACTCAGTAGCATACTGTCAGTTGACAGAATTTACTAGTATTTCGTCATTCAATGGAACTCAGTTTAGTTTAGTAAAACTGTACCATCAGTAACAACTCAATCATGCCTAGTGTGAACTAAGAAAATCAATTCAGTGTCTATTTAGTAGGGAGTAGGATTCAGCATCGAGGGAATCCAGGGATGAGAGCTCTAATGTTATCCAGTAGAGGGTGTGATACTTAGTAGCAATCCTTGCATTCCAGAACTACATAGCCAGTGTAGGTTGAGATGTACCCCTACGAGCCTAGGGACTATCATCTCCTTTGATTTTTCCTTACATGAGGGGTTGATGGAAGAGCTCCCTATCAAAGAGGGTTTACTCATAACTTGTCTTTACTCGTGGTATGGTACTAACACCCTTCCATCTAGGGTGACAGGTTGGACCCCACAAGTTCAGATTTGGGGCATGTCGATTAGATGATTACCTTCCACAGTCTCAATTTCAGATTCAGTCTCAGTAATGGAACTCAGTTCAGTTCTATAAATATTAGGACTATCAGATATAGTCGCTCAACTTAGTATGGAACTCAGCTAGTTCCATCAGAATTAGGACTATCAGATACAGTCATCCAGTTCAGTCTAGAACTCAGATAGTTCTTCAGATTCAAGACTGTCAGATATAGCCACCCAGTCTAGTAAAGAACTCAGATAGTTTTTTAGTATCAGTTTACTCAATTATCAGTTATCAGTAATATAGTACCAGTAACCTCAGATATCGATTACTTATAAAATTTGTAATTCATATCATTAATAGACTAAGTTATTCAGTATCCCAATATTAGTAAACTCAGATATCAGTACATTAGTATTAAGTATTATTATGACCCTAGTTCCAGTTTATGTATTCATGCATGTATTTCTCACGCGTTCATGTTCATGTTATTAGTCAGTTATTATTGTTCATACATATGAACCTTCGCATTCATCTTACCTCACTTTCATACCAGTACATTCAATCGTACTGACGAATTTATGCTATGGTATTTATACCATAAGTTTAGAAGTATGAGCTCCCGAGCATCTTTAGTAGATCAGACATTTAGCAGCCTGACTAGCAGTGAGTCCTCATCATTTGAGGATAGCATAATTATTTTATTACTTTATTATTTTAGTAGTTTGAAGTTAGTTGGGGGATATGTCCCATCAACTCTACAGTTTTTAGTCAGTTTTAGAGGCTTTTAGACTACAACATATTTTAGATAGTTTATTTCAGTTTTGGGTATTATTATACCCCATTACAGGCATTATTTTATATTTAGTATTAGTTTAGTTTTGAACCTTATGGCCTTATAACTTATATTCTACATATTTACAGTATATTATTTAGTGCTCAGTTACAGATATCAGTCATGGGTTAGCTTGTGGTACTTCGGGGTCATAAGCACCGTTTAGCATTCTGGGTACCAAATTTGGGGCGTTATAAACTTGGTATCAGAGCCTAAGGTTCAATAGGGTCCTAGAAAGTCTGAAAATACGCATCAAGTAGAGCCTTGTGTATGAGTGTATTGTGCACCATACTTATGGACAGGAGGCTATGAGATGTTTTAGGAATAGTTTCTCTTCTTTCAATATTCATATCGTGCCAGTTAGCATGAGCTCAAATTTAAATGCCAATCTAACTTGCTCTTTCTTTTGTTTACAGAAGATGCCTCCCAAAGGGGCTAGTGAAAGGAGAATTGGTAATCGGTCTGTACCTCAGCCCGTTCAGGCAGATCCCTTGGATGAACATGTTTCCCATGCAAAATTCAGGACTTCATTCACTACTCTGGCCAATTTAGTCATAGCTCAAAATGAACGGCCAGTTGTTATTCTGGCTAACCCAGTGGCTAATTCAGCTGCAGATAGGATTTGGACTTTACCCGAATAAATCCTCCCCTATTCTTCGGTTCTAAGTCTGAAGAAGATCCATAGGAGTTCCTTGACTAGGTTTAAAAAGTCACAGATATCATAGGAGTGACTTCCAGTGAGAGTACCGAGTTAGCTACCTATCAGCTATAAGATATAGCCCATACGTGGTTTAAACAGTGGAAGTTAGGCAGGGGTACAGATGTAGGGCCCATAGAATGGGAAGAGTTTGGTACGACCTTCCTAGATAGATTTTTTTCACTAAATCAAAAAGAAGCCAAAGTGTTAGAGTTCATCAAACTCAGACAAGGTAGCATGAGTGTGAAAGAATACTCCCTCAAATTCACCCAGTTAGCCAGGTATGCTTCCTATGTAGTAGCAGACAGTAGATCCAGAATTAGTAAGTTTTTGTCTGGGGCTTCAGGTAGAGTGATTAATGAGTGCAGGACTGTGATGTTGATTAAGAAGATGGACATATATATACTTATGGTCCATGTTCAACAAAATAAAGAGCAGAAACTTAAGAAGTAGGAAAGATAGAATAAGAGAGCTAAAACAGGTAGCTATAGTTTCTCTCAGCCAGGGTCGCAGAGTGGTAACTGTTCTCAGTATAGTCAAAAAATTTTAGTTCCAGTTCCCTCTTCAGCAAGTTTACCAGTACCTAAGTTCAGAAATAACCGTAGGGATGGGGTGACAGGCTCCAAAACCTAGGGTTTTGAAAGCATTATTCGTACTCATCCACTTTGTGAAGAGTTTGGTAAGTATCATAAGGGTTTGTGTAAAGCGGATAGTAATGTGTGTTTCGAATGTGGTGAATTAATTCACAAGGTCCAAGATTGTCCTAAACCTAGTCCACAAAGTCAGCATGGTCGTCTTTTATCTCAGTCCAGTCGCCCAAATCAGCAGGGCATAAATTCCAGTGCTATCAGTGGGAACCGCCCAAATAGACTCTATGCACTTCAGTCCCAACAGGATCAGGAAAGTCCTCCTGATGCAGCCACTGGTATGTTATTGATACCTTATTTACATGTTTACACTTCTTCAGATTTAGGAGCTTCTTTTCTTTTATAACTCTTTACATACCAGTTAATTTTAAGGTCAGACCAGATGTTAATAGGACCTTTCTCAGTCTCTACCCAGCGGGTCAGTCTATCATAGCCCAACAGGTATATAAGAATTGTCCGGTTATGGTATCTCAAAAATCCAGGCCTCCAGGTTCTAGTACTAATACCAGTATGGGTAGGTAATTAGTAAGGAAATATGATTTCCGACCCATTCCTATCCTAGTGCAATGTTTTGTACTTCAACCATCACGATACTTACGCATGCATCACGTCATAATTCCATGAACCCAGCATATATTCACAGTTTCCATAGAATCATGTGCGTTTTAAGTTCCTAGTATATGGAATCCCAGTTCATTCAGTGTTATGAATCTTGTCCCATGAACACAGAAATTCTAGACTCAGGTCATGCAACTTATGACTCATGCACTCAAATCATGTTGTACAGTATGTTCAACCCACATGACTCATGCTACGCTCCTAATGATCAGTTAAAAATTTAGACTATGTCACATATATCCACAGTTTAGACCCCGCGATGAATCTGTGGTATTGATGTTCTGTCCCTCAGCCCTCAGTTACAACATCATTCAGTAATCAGTTTTAAGTAAAGGACTCAGATAGTCCTACAGAACCATAGCCTTCATTTATCAGTTATTTAGCCATCAAGATTTAGTACTTCAGTACCAGTCTAACCCTCAGTTATCAAGAACCAGTATTCAGTCCCAGTTATAGTCTTAGTTATAATTACAGTCTCAATTACCATCTTAGCTACAATCTTAGTCCTAATCCTAGTCCATTTAGATCATAAACTCAGTTCACTTTAAGGATTACCCAACCATAGCATATGACCATTATTTACTCAGTTATCAGTATTTCAGTACCTCAGTTTACAGAATATTTCTAAATTATGTTAGACACTTGGTCTTGTATTCTTAAGGTAATATAGTTTTGACTCATTCATGCTCAGTTACCTCATGTTATCCATTCAATAATTACCATGTATACTACTCTATAGTCTAAGTCTATCATTTTAGGCTAAGTATAGTTTAGCCTTACAGACCCAGTAGTCAGCTATCAGTCATTCAGTTAATCAGATAAGTTAGTATAATTATGCATTCATGCTCAGCACCCACATGAATCTTTTCAGTAGTCTCAGTGCAGAGCATAAGGCTTAGTCACTTTATCTTAGATGATGTTTCATAGGACTTGTCTCCCAATACAAGAACCTAGCCATGTAGCAATCTCCTATTCTAATGTCTTGCTCAGATTAGGCCTAGATTCATTTTCTCCCTACAGTCACTAGAACTCTACAGAAAGAGTATCATAGAAATGCTCCAGTCGAGTACAAGTTTCTAGTATGAGTTAGTTAAGCAACTTGTAATTCAGTTTAGCAGCCAGACAGACAAGTTTAGATAGTGTAGTTTCCCATTTTTCCATCTAGTCACATTATCTAGAGTCTCAGGAATGTGATCATTCTAAGATGGACTAACTAGGTAGTTACATGTTTAGCCCAGGTTATGTATCATGCCTCAGTTTCATATCCCAGATAATCAGTCATGATTTAGTTCCTAGGTGCCTTGTGCATCGCACCAGTTTTCCTTCGTATCTCAGCAAAGTCAACCAAGTATTTTTCAAGGGACATAGTGTCCTATGAGGTAGATACACTATAATTCCCCAAACCTTCATGACATAGATATGTCTCTCTCTCTTTTTATAATGAATCCAGTTTGGGGTAAAGGGTACTCATGAGTTGACTCTCAAACTCCAATCTCAGTCGTAAGCCACGTATTCAAGGTACTCATTTCAGATCACGATATCCAGCTCATGTATCACATTCAAGACTCAGTTACATTCACGTGTTTCTGCTCATACATATCTAGTAATTAATTTCAGGCTCATTAGCATTTTTTATTTTAATGAAATAGTCTTCCTTAAACTTATCCAGTTTTATGCTCAGATTTCCATTATAAACTTGGTATCAATTACCATTGCATATTCAATCATGTATTTATGTGTCATATCAATCATGTATTCATGCATCAAATATGCATGTTCAGTATAATATATTCAACTTATCAGCCATGCTATTCATGAAATCATGCATCTGATATGCATGGTCAGAATAAATCTCAGCAAATCAATAATGTCAGTCATGTACTCATGTTTTAGTTGTTCATGTTCAGCATATACTTCAGCTTATTATTTTCCCCATCTCATCAGTCTTATTCGAGGATGAATATTCCTAAGAGGGAGCTATTGTAAGAACCCATAAAATCCTAAGATTATTTCAGTCCATTTATGCTTGTTAAGGGGATCCCATACTTAGAAAGTTACAGCTAAGTTTCCATACTTAGTTTATTTTAGCCTTCAAAAGTTTGCAGTCTCATTTTGTGACTTTAATGTCCTTTAATGGTCCGTATTCTTTCTAATTAATAACCAAGAAGGTCAATAGGTGTTTCAAGACAAGTTTTGGATTTTTTGGAACTCGTTAAGACCACGTTCGAAATCCCAAAATAGTGGACCAACACGATCTTTTGCGCCGCATCTCCAATCACGTTGGTTGATATTGTTGGAGGTTGCCAGGGTCAAAGTACTGAGGCTTGATACGATGATGGTGCATGCGTCGACTATCATGCCGATGCCATGATGGACCACGTTGCTAATAGCGTCAGTGCCCAGTTCTAAGTCATTTAAAAGCCACATCCTCAGGGTTATTTCAATCTTTTTCTCATGCCCTTCAGCCCTCATAACATAAAATTTAGCCCTCTTTTGTCTAATCTTATTCATTATTCATAAAATCCTCAAGAATAAAACCCTAGGACTATCAATTCATGACTCAATTTCCCAGGGATTCCACTATAAACCTTCATGAATTCACAAACTAAGGTATGTCAAGTGTTCATCCAAGGGTTTTTTCCACCCTGGAGTCCAAGAAACCTTTTAAAAAACACAAGATAATGTTTTTGATGAATTTTATTATTTAGTTTGATTATGTTCATGATTATTATGTCAATGGGTTCTCTAGTTCATGATTTAATTACAATATTTATGTGAAGTAAAGTGATATATGTATAGTATTATGTGAAACCATGATAAACCCTTGAAATTTGTCAATGGGAATGTGAATTATGATACCTATTTGTTGGATAGGGTTATATGCATATGTTATGCTCACCAAGTGTTTGATGAATTTCTTATGTGAGTTAATAAGTGCAAGAAATCATGCCATGCTCGTTATGTGCAAGTTGTATCATGCAAGTTTTGACAAATTATTTATGAAAATGAAATAATACCATATTATAGTATGCTAATATGTATCTCCAATCGAGTACAGCTAATGTATCTCAATTGGTTGTTGAAATATCTAAATGAAGGAATGATAAACATATAACCATTGTTGAGCTTTTAAGTTTGTGCCATGATTTACTTATTATGCTATTGAGTCCTGGAGGTACTTGTACCCAACAATTTAGCTATGTGCCTAGAGCTAGTATTAGTTTTCACGATACTCACAGTCAAGCCATGATTAGTAGAACTTAGTCTGTCTTGTGACTTAGGAAAATTTAGTAAATTCAGTATCAGTCCAATAATCTCAGTGATCTCAGTAATCTCTGTGATCTCAGTAATCTCTGTAATCTCTGTAATCTCAGTCTATTATCAGATCTTAGTAGTATTTATTTCATACCTTAGAAACACAATCAGCTAGCAAAACTCAGTAGCATTCTATCAGTTGACAAAATTTAGAAGTATTTTGCTATTCAATGGAACTCAGTGAAGTCAGTTCAGTACAGTAAAACTATACCATCAGTAATGGCTCAGTCATGCCTAGTCTGAACTAGGAAAATTAGTTTAGTGTCTATTCAGTTGGGAGTAGGATTCAACATCGAGTGAACCTAGGTATGAGGGCTTACTTGTTAGCCAGCGTAGGTCAAAATGTACCTCTATGATTCTAGGAACTATTCATATACTTTGAGTTTTCCTTATAGAAGGGGTTGACGAAAGATCTCTCTATCAAAGAGGGTTTACTCATAGCTTATCTATACCCATGGCATGGTACTGACACTCTTCCAGCTAGGGTGATAGGTTGGACCTCACCAATTCAGATTTGGGACGTGTTGATTAGATGATTACCTCCTAAGTCTCAGTTTTATATTCAGTCTCAGTAATAAAACTCAGTTTAGTTCTATAAATATCAGGACTGTCAGATATAGTCGCTTAGCTTAGTACAAAACTCAGCTAGTTCCATCAGAATTAGGACTGTCAGATACAGTCATCCAGTTCAGTCTAGAACTCAGATAGTTCTTCAGATTTAGGACTGTCAGATATGGTCACCCAGTCCAATAAAGAACTCAGATAGTTTTTCAGTATTTGTATACTCAGTTACCAGTTCAGTAATATAGTACCAGTAACCTTAGATATCAGTTACCTATAAATTTTGTATATCATCAATAGACTTAGTTATTCAGTATCCCAGTATTAGTAAACTCAGATGTCAGTACATCAGTATTCAGTATTCTTATAACCCCAATTCTAGTTTATTTATTCATACATGTATTTCTTACGTGTTCATGTTTATGTCATCAATCAGTTATTATTGTTCATATATATAAACCCTTGCATTCAACTTACCTCACTTACATACCAGTACATTCAATCGTACTGACGCATTTGCCCTATGGTTTTTTATACCGTAGGTTTAGAAGTATGAGCTCCCAAGCATCCTTAGTAGATCAGAGGTTCAACAGCTAGAGTAGCAGTGAGTCATCATCATTAGATAAATGTATAATTATTTTATTACTTTATTATTTTAGTAGTACGAATTTAGTTAGGGACATGTTCCATCAACTCCACAGTTTTTGGTCAATTTTAGAGGCTTTCATACTACAACATGTTTCTAAATTTTATTTCAATTTTGGGTATTGTTATACCCCATTACAGAAATTATTTTATATTCAGTATTAGTTTAGTTTTGAACCTTATGGCCTTATATCTTATATATCATATATTTATAGTATATTATTTAGTGCTCAATTACAGATATCAGTCATGGGTTAGCTTGTGGTCCTTCGGAGTCATGAGCACTGTGTAGCATTTCAGATACCAGATTTGGGGCATTATATATAGGTTGGGTTATCTACTGGTAGGTATAGTTGGTACCATCCTGACCTTAGAAATTGGTTTGTGGTAGATTGATATCAAAGCCTTGGTTTACCGATTTATTGGTACCAGTGTTAAGTGTTTTGTAAAGTCATATACATTGATATAGAGATGTTTGTATCCTATCTTTGAGAGGCTATGGGGCATTCTTATAAAATTCTATTATTGAATCTTGTTGTTTATCTGTATTTTTATGACCTATAGTATATTTTTTGACTTTATTTTATTCTAGATGAATGGTGTGAGATTATCAATAGATGTAGATGAGACTTTTATACGTGTTTCTGAAGCTTTAACTCAGCATAGTCTAGGGAGTCTGAGATTAATACTGAAGATTGTCAAAGCAATCTAGTGAATTTGGAGATAGCGTAGGCTCTGGTAGGTTCTATGGTTGCTTCAGTCTTTTAAAATTCTACATTAGGAATTACAACCTTTTTATGGATACCTCATAATTTGAGATGATATCTGGTACATTAAGCAGTTCTTGGAACATAGTTGGGTTTGTTGGTATCTAGCATGGTTCCTTATTAGTTTGACAGTATGAGAGTGGGGTTCTTGAGTAAGTCATACATACTCATATGCTATATCCTTTAGATCATAAAATGGTATGTAGATTTATTAGAAGATTGGATATTCTACTATATCTAGCGCCAGAGTATTTAATAGCAATTGAGTCTTGTTTTTTTCATGTTATTAATTATGTAAGGACCATAGAAAGAATATGTATTAAGACTTATAGAGATAGCAGTAAGAGGCAATATGATTAGTATAGTGTTATTGGTATTCCAAGAGTAAGGGTCCTCTCAGTAGAAGTCAACATTATATGCAGTCTATCAATTCTACATAAGTAGCATGTTAGACTATATGCAGATCTCAAATTAGTTATGGTTGTTAGAGTGGGCAGAGCTCTCATTAGATTTTGCAAATTATTTAACATAGATCTTTAGGTTATGGTGGCCATTCTAGATTAGTGGTTACAGTACCTTAGATTATTTTAGGAGGTAGTTTTGGTTGTGGCGAGAATGACCATTGGTTTATGGAGTGCCCCAAATATGATTTGGATGTTTAGATAGGGTCAAAATATATTCCTTTATAACCTAGATTTCCTATGGTATGTTACCACTGTGGTTAGGATGGTCATTTTAGTAGGGAGTGTTCCCAGCATTAGTTGGTTAGCTAGTTGGGGTTAGCTCATGTTTTTTGCTAGGGTAGGGCTTCAGGGGTTTGTTATGGCTATGGGGAGACCAGTTATTTGTACAAAGAGTGTCCTTCGTATGGGATTATTAGTCATTCAACTCATCCAAAATAGTCTCATAATGATGTGTCACCTTTAGTTATAGGTAGCAAACTTAGAGCCTCAATAGTTGATTTAGATGCTCAGTTCATGTATAAATCCACTCAAATTCATTCTCCTTTAGGCATATCAGGTTTATGACTTTGAATTTCCAACTGTATAGGTTCACCTTTAATCTTTTATCTTTTACTTTCTATTTGAGTTGAATTGGGGTTTCAATACCCATCGATGATTATATGCCTTGATATTTTTTTATTAGTTGTTTGTGCCTTGGTGTAGAGTTCATGATTATGTGACTACCCCCATAGATGGTTTCTTTTAGTATTGCATGGAGCGGTTTAGAATTATATTTTTTCTAGGGGTAGCATTTGGGTTAAAGTCCCTTTACTTTGGAATATTTCCCTTCTTATGGCCCTAGAGTGGATTTTTTTATTAATTTTCATTTTGGTGCTACCTACACCTTATATGGTATCATTATTTTAGTTGTTGTTATTTTCATTATTTTGACGTTGATTGATCCTTATTAAATAGACGACTAGCCTAGAATTATCTAGTTAGAATTTCAACCTTCATAATTCTTATTTGTTGGCCTAGGCAATTATCTTAGTTGTATGGTTTTCTCTCTTTTGGCAAGATAAGGTTGGACCATTTCCTCTTTTGTTGGTGAGGTTAGACGTTTGTTGAGTGGGCTATGAAAGTTAAGGTATATTCGTCTTCCATGGTTTTGTTATAGTTTCTGAGTGGAAATTTGATTTTATTACCCGTTTCTGATTTGAGATCTTAGGACTGACCTTCAAGTTTTTTGACATTTAAACATTGTTTATCCTTCTCTATATCCCATTTATAGGGTTGGTAAGTTTGATACTTGTTATTTTGATTCATCTAGTTCATTACCTACTAATAGTCTTAATGTTGGTTTTGGAAGGTCTTAGGCTTGACTTTCTAGATATTGGCTTCATCTCGTAGTAATAGTTTTGTTTTTAGTATTGGTATGGAGTTATATATCCCTTTTTAATGTGACATGGTCCATGACCCAATTGAGTTAGAGTTAGGATAAAATTGGAGAATTCAGTAAATCCTCATTTTGGTATTTGGGTCGCCTGATTGACTTTATCGAGTGCTTTTCCTTGGTGATATATGTCTATGGTTATTCGTTGGAGTAGATCGAGTATTGGATTATCTAATTTTAAGCTATGATTATATTTCTCAAAGTTGTTCGAGTTTTGGATACTATTTGTATTCTTTGTAGCCTTAATATGTTCTAAATTATGCTTTGATGCCTTTTCTCCTCTAGTAGATGTAGGGGTGAATTATTATATCTTGGCTGATGGTTTTACTTAGTTGTGATTTTGTTCTCCAACAATATTTTGAGTTCAACTCTTCCAAAAACCAGTAGGGATATGCCTGATTTTTGGATAGTGAAGTTGATTTAGGTATTTGGCCTTCATTCAGACTTGTTGGCTCAAGTTTTGAATTTTGACTTGTTTGAATGAAAAATTGGAAGTTAAGCTAGATTTGGAGTAAAAATGTGTTGAGACCCTTGGGGGTTTCACCATATAGTAAGGGACCAAGTCCATCAAAGTCAATCACAGGCAAAAACATAGTAAAGCAACAAGGAATAAAAAGCAGTACAGGAAGAGTGAAAACACAAGATATTAACGTTGAAACCCCCTTTCTCAAAGAAAGAAAAATCACGGCTTTCCCTCACAAGTACCTCAAAAATCCACTATAATCAACCTCTTGATTACAGACTCAATTTTAGCCTAACTCTAGGCACCTCCTTCTTATAGTAACTCTATTACAGCAACCTTGGTAACTCTACCAATACTCCCTCAACACTAGTTAACTCTAACCAATTTTTGTCTTAGGAAACTCTATCTAAGCACTCTAAATCAAGAAGGAAAGTTCATTATTCTTATAGACAGAGTAATTTATTTAAAAATCAAAACTCACTCAAGACACTCTCTTATTCAGCACACAAAAATAAGAACTTAAGCTAAACATAGGTTTTTTCCTCTTTCTCTTTTCACTATTTTAATTTGCAAATAAATATTTGATGAAGAAACTTCTTTTTTCTTTTGTAGATGAGTGATGATTAGGGTTGAAATGTCATTGGAGTAGGTGTCCTAATTAGTACGAGTAACACCTTCCAGTTTGTACACAAATCGACAAAGTTGTGTAGATGTGTGCCAGCTGTACTGTTACCTTGAACATTCAGGGACCTGGTCCCTTGTAGCCATATCTTCATCATCAAAACTATATATAGAAATTTCCCCCCTTCTTGATAATGATAAACCAACCACAAAGCTTTGAGTATCAATACACATCCATCATCTTTAATCAGTGTGATTACCACTACAGAAGATGAATATTCCTCCTATTATCATGCTTCCACCATCATGCAGCACAGGGACATGTTCCCCCTATCAATCATGCTTCCACCATCATGTAACATAGTTACCTAGTCCCTTGTTATCTTTTGCAGCAAAAACTCTTAGCACATAAGCATATTTTCTCACCTTCTATCATTGTGCCTTACCATACTTCCCCCTATCAGCATGCACTACATGAGAACACATACACCTGGTCCTTACACATTAATTTAGTATTCCCCTTTTTGACCTCATTGAAAAAGATTAATAGTAAACCAAGAGTAAATTAGCCACTGGGGCAACCCTAACATAAAGAACAGCTTTAAAAATAAAGTAGACAAATGAATCACAAAACCGAATTCATTTATTAATAAAATTAAACACCAGTGCATCAAGCTAAAATAATCAACATAAAATAACTTTCCTTGAAGGCCAATATTAAAATCAATACAAAAAACTAACATAGGGTTGATGAGGAAAAAAGGATAGTAGAGCTTAGGTTGAGGGAGGTTTAGGGGAAAGAGACTTAAGAAGCATCTCTATTCTTTTATTTTTGGCATTGTGGGCATTGAACAATTTTTTGGTGAGAACATTAAATTTATTATCAAGTTATTTAACTTCACCATTCAATCATGCCACTTTTGCCTTGAGTTTACCATTTTCAACTGTAAGTTCATCAGTGGCACCTAGTCCCTCAGAAGATAACTTCTGATTTTGCAACTTCAGGTGCACTATTTCAACATCTTTGGCACCCAACTTAATCCTTAACTCCTATATTTCCTTTCCTAACGTTTCTTGAATATCTATCAACTCATATACATGAGACATAGATTTAGCTTTGTCCTCTATATATTTATTCTCCACAAGAGGTGTCAGACTGAATATCTGTTGGCTATTCCAGGTATTCCCTTAGTTCTAGCCATACCATAATTTTCAAACACCTTTTAAGATATATCCATATGGCATTGCATGTTTGCCTTTCTTTTCAAAAATCACTTTATTCAGATGTTCTATCATTAGAGAAAGAAGACTTCCCAATTCAAACTTTCTTAAATTTTCGATCAAAAATAGGTCAACACTTGAGGTAAGTGTTCTATTTTCAGACCTTGGCAATAGGACAACAACAACAACAATAAAAAACCCATTGTATTCCCACTAAGTGGGGTCTGGGAAGGGTAGAGTGTATACAGTCCATACCGCTACCTCCAGATAAGTAGAGAGGCTGTTTCCGATAGACCTCCGGCTCAAGATAAAGAAAAGTAGACCAAAGCATTATTAAATAAGAATAAAGATGGGTGGAGTAACATGACCAGGAATAAGACATAAAAATAGAAGTTAGAGCAATAAGAAATTAAATAAATAAGCCTAATAGGAGAAAGAGACCCACGCCCGCCTGAACGAGCTCCTATCTTTGGACCCAATCCTAGGTTTACTAGCCCGATTCAAACTGAGCTCTTCCAACTACTTACTAAATCCAAGAACACAACCTAGCCTTCTACCCTTATCGATGACCTCCACACCTTCCTATCTAGGGTCATGTCCTCAGTAAGTAGAAACTGCTCCATATCATGTCTAATCACTTCCTTCCAGTACTTTTTCAGCCTACCTCTCCTTCTTCTGAAGCCATCTAATGCTAACCTTTCATACCTATGAACTGGGGAATCCGTGCTCCTCCTCATCACATTCCTAAACCATCTCAACATTTTTTTACGCATCTTATCTTCCAACAAAGCCACTCCAACCTTCTCGCGAACGGTTACATTCCTAACTCTATCCCCTCTAGTAAGTCCTTACATCCAACGCAACATTCTCATTTCTGCTAACTTTATTTTTTAAATATGGGAGTTCTTGACTGGCTAATGGACCTTGTTGATAAACTCAAATACAAGCTAATAATCACTTTTTAAAAACTTCTTTTTCACTGAAGTTGTTGATGTTCTTCCTACCTTTGATGCTTCAATCATAAATTTAGTATTAGGCTGTTGATTTACAACAGTTCTTACACCTATAACATGTACATCTAAAATTCTGCCTAATTTCTCCTCATCCAGTTTGATAAGCTTTCCTTGTACTTGGTCATTCAAACTTATCTCATTTTCTGAGAATTCCATGGTGTAATAAAATTCCCTAATCTCATTTTCAAACAATTTGGGGTTGATTTTTCAAATAAATGCAACCAAACTTAGTGTCTAACATACTCAATTAGCTCTATCATTCCAGGCTTTTCATAGATCTTTGGATACATTTTTCCAGATAGAACCTATTGTATCATTATTATTTTATTTCTTTGTTCTCCAGCCACATCCTTTATCTCTTTTTTCTTTTCTACTTCTTTAGGACTACTGCTCAATTTTTCAACCACGACTATTCTATTCTTGGCACTAGGTCCCTCAGAGTCTTTTCTTTTCTTAACAACTATGTATTTTTGCCTCATTCCAACATGGGTACCAGACTTTTACTTAGAGTACTTTGTTCTCTCACTAACATGAACCCCTTTTCTTTTTTCCTCTACAGGCACAACATCTTCTAAACTTACGTCCTCTGCTCCCTTAATCTCCATAATTTTGGTTTATTCTTTCTCCTCTTCTTTATTGCATCTACTAGCAATTTTATCTCAGATCCTCTAGTGGACTAAAATCTAGACCAGTTTAACTTAGAGTTCACTAGTTCGTATTACTTGTACTACCCCTTAGTTTCTTCACAAACAATCTCAGAGGAACTTTCCTTATTTTTGTTATCCTTATCTCTTACTTCTTGTTCTATTTCATTACCAGAGCTTTCCTTAATATCATATGCAAGCAAAAGAAAATTTTCAGCCAGCTAGGTCTCATTGCAGGAAAGATCAACCCTTTTACTGGTATTTCTTCACCAAATAACTTAGAAAAGATAAGGTTTGAATTTGAGGAAGTAGTTGATCCTAGGTCTTGCAAATTTTCAGAAGTATCAACCTTTTTGAGTTCTTCAACCAACCTAGGGATCTAAAAATTTTAAGTTACTTTTGAGCTTTTTGAGAAATGAGAAATCTCAAATTTGAGAGATTTGTTATTCGATTGGTGACCCAAAGCCTTGATTGGAATTTTCTAATATGATTGGTTAAACACATATTTCTTGGGTTGAGGAAGGTTCAATGAGAACTGACTCATTTAGGGGTTTTAGATCTTATAAAGATGACTGGGTAAAGTTGACTTAGTTTCTAGTTGGAAACTCAAGATGATACTTTCTATGACTTTTTTTATTAAAGGATCAAAGTATTGGGAATGTTCAGCCTAGTTTTGTAGAGTGTTATCTACCTCAGAACTTAATGTGGGATTGAGAAAGTAGAATCATCAGTCATTTGATTCTGAGAGAGATAAAATAGGACCAGTTGAGTTTGGAGAGGAAAGTCAATTTTACATGATGAGTTAAAATTATTACAGGAAGATCAGTTAAAATCTAATATAGTGGTTTAAAGAAGTGTCAGTTGTTAATACAAGAGGTCACTTTTGAAATGACATGTCTGAACTTACAAAGTGTCACCTTCAATTTTGTAAAATAGAACTGACTACTTTTGCAAAGGACAAAAATACCCAAGACCTATTTAGACAGCATTTTATGATTATTATAAGAGCATCCTGTATAGGTACTAACTTGAAAGATGGGACTAGGTCCCTCTCTTTTGAGTGAACATTGAATTTTGTGCTTATCATATTTGTCTACTTCCCAAGTTGTTCCCATGAGTGCATAACTACAAGGGTATAGTACTAAGTTAGACTCATTTGCACCTATTTTACAAATGATACCTACCTCCTTATCTTTGCTAGAATTTGTGAGAAATCACAGATTCACATGTTAGGGTAGGTCAATTTGATTAGTTCCATATTTCAACTTGAGCTGGGATCAATGTCTGGTAGTTTATGTAATTCCCATTCTCATATATTTCTTTCAACCTTTTCTATATCATCTTTATCACTACCAACCTTCTTCCTTTAATCCATGGAAATTCTCCCTCTTTTTTTTTTTAAAAAAAAAACTTTCATCTATAATTTTCCAAGGACCAAGTCCTTTGAATTCAACTTTTTCAAAATGAGATACCTCCACCTTAAAGTATCTTGAGAGAGAGAACACAGTCAAACATTTAATCATTGGGCTTTGAACACCTTAAATCAATGATATATTTCTGACTACAATTCCCTTCATCATGCCTGGAATCATGATCAAAAGTTGAATTTGGCAAACCACTTAATTTTAAGATCCCAGTAGGAGGATAATGGTGTGATAAAATCCTTCTTGTCCCATCTAGGTAGAAAGGTCTTCCTTACCATTTTCAGAAACTTAGATTCATTAGGATGTGTATTCTCCCGCTGAACATATATAGTACTTTTCATTTTAGCCTTAACCCAATGCTGACATTTTTCTTCAAATGTCCTTCTTTTCTATAGTGAGTGCATAGGAGTTTGTACCCTTTGCTTCTATCATTATGAGCAATCTTTTCTTTAGACCCAGCAGGTTGGAATTCTCCTTGATATCCTAGGACTCTACCATTATTAATACCTTAATTAGTTTTCCTTCTTGATTTTTTAGGGACCTAGTCCCTACTCTTTTCTTTGTCACTTTTAGTCTAGAGATACTCCTGATAGTCCAATTTTTGCATTGGACAATCTTTAATGAAATGCTTAAGACTTTAACATTTGTGACAAACCTCACTATTTCTTTCTCTTCTGTTACTGCTTTCTCCTCTTTCGAATTGACTACTTTTCCTCATGGCTTTGACAATTCTTTTTTCCAAATATGAAACATCAATGTCTTCCTTATTTAATCAAGCTTTAAAGCCTTTAATGCCAGAGATTTTTCCTTTTTAGCTTTCTTCTTTTCTAGCTCTTATTTCTTTTTGAGATCATGAGTTTTTAGATTTCCAATCAGTTCATCTTTAAGTTTCTTACTTCAGTTATTACATCCACTTTTCTTTCCCAGGACTTAGTAAGAACCCCAAGTATCTTCCTCACTTGCTTGTACAATGGAATCCCTTCTTCTAAGCAGCAAAGCTTATTTATGATGGAAGTGAATATTTTGTGCATTTCTTGGATGGTTTCTTCTTCTTTCATGGTGAAGGATTCATACTAAGTAGTCAACATGTCAACCTTAGAATCCTTCACATCATTAGTGACTTTATGAGAAGTCCTCAAGCAATCCCAAAACTCTTTGGTATTTTTACAAGCTGAGATCCAATTATATTCATCAGGCCCAATACCACAGTCTAACAATATCTTGGCTTTGTATTTCTTCTTAATTTTTTTTCTATATTCATTATTGAAATCTCTTCTACTTTTGATGACCATTCTTGTAACTTTTCTCTTTTTGACTTCTTTCATAGGTACATAAGGACCATCAAGGATTATGTCCATCAGTTCACTATCCTCAGCAATAATGAAGTTAAATATCCTGGTTTTCCACCACCCATAATACTGCCTATTGAATCTTGGTGGTCTAGTGGTAGATTGCCCTTCTTCTAGATTAGGTAGAGCAGCCATGCAAACCAAGACACTAGGTGTGAACCTTTAAAGTAAACTCTCTCTTATACTAATTGTTGAAACCCTTGGAGTTTCACCACACAGTGAGGGACCAGGTCCCTAAAAGCTAATGATAGGAAAAAACATAGTAAAGCAACCAAGAATAAAAAACAGTGTAGGAAGAGTAAAAACACAAGATTTTAATGTGGAAATCCCTTGCTCAAGGAAGGAATAAACATGGATTGCCCTCACAAGCACCTTAGAAGTCTGCTATAATCAACCTCTTGATTACAGACTCAATTTCATCCTAACTCTAGGCACTTCCTTTTTGTTGTAACTCTATTATAGCTTAACCTTGGCAACTCTACCAAGACTCCCTAAACACTGGTTAACTCTAACCAGTTTTGGACTTAGGCAACTCTATCAAAGCACTCTCAGTCAAGAATAAAAGTTCATTACTCTTTAGACTAAGTAATTCATTTAAAAATTAAAACTCACTCAAGACACTCTCTAATTCAGCACATAAAAATAACAACTTGAGCTAGACTTCGGTTTTTGCATTTTCCTCTTTTCACTCTTTGAATTTGAAAAAAGCCATTTGATGAAGAAGAATCTTTATCCTTTTAGATGAGTGATGATTAGGGATTAAATATCATTAGACTAGGTGTCCTAATCAGTATGAGCAACACTTGCTAGTTTGTTACACAAATGAAAAAAATTGTCCAGACACATGCCAGCTACACTACTGCCTTTAACATTTAAGGATCTGGTCCCTTGTGGTCATCTTCTCATCATCAAAACTACATATAGTAGAATGCTTACTCATTTATAGGATTGGTTTAGATAGTTGGGATTGAGTAGTTTGTCTTTGATGCTAAAGTTATAGTTTTGGATTATGTAATATTATTGTAGACTTTGTTTTAAGTTTGACTCAGTTTGGATTTAATCTATAGGTTAACTAATCTTACTCTTAACCTACTTATTTAATTTTCTCTAGTTTAGATAGATTATGGTCGATAGATTTTTGGATGATAGCCTACTGGCATATGATAATTGTTTCATTCTCAGTTCGTCGGGCACCCTGGAGAAGATCATTTAGTTTTGAGTGTTTGTGATTTTGACACTTGACTATTAGTTTCAAAGGCCATTTAAACTAGTTGTAGCCTTGGCAAAAGATCCTACCTTTGACCGTCTCTATTTGTATGTCTAGGTAGTACCTTATAGGCGTATTCTTATGCTTGCCATTATGGATCTTTATTGGATCAGCTCGAACCTCTCAAGGATATTATGATGTTTTACCAAATAGGACCTAGATGACATTTTTCATGGTACAGAGTAGATATCAGGTTTGGAAAGCAAAGAAAGGATTACATTTGGACAATAGAGTTGGTTACAAAATTCATGGCTTGGATTTTCTTTAGTTATGCTAAATCTCAACATGTTTTTGCTCATTTTGAGTTGATATCAGTGTGCTGCATTTCTTTATTTAAGTACATCATCCATTCTAGATTCAGTTGGAAGCTAGGTGGTTGTAGGTTGAGTTTTGGATTTTTAGAAGGTGAAGTAAGGAAGTTGGTTCATAAAGGGATACCTATGGAAAAATTCTTCAAATGTGTTGTTTTTTGTTAGTGGTTATCTAGGAGTCTTGCTCAGTGAAAGCATGTCTAGTACCTCATTCCTTCAAGCTTTCATGTTTTTCCTATTCATTACCTTTCACAAATGAAAGTCCTTTTAGTAGTGGATATTATATTGACACTCCAGGTTATTTCCTTGATTTTTGCACATTTCTAGTGTTTCTAGCCTTCCCATAGTAGCTCCAAGTCACTTATGGCTTATCAAAATAATCGGTTTAGTTATCAAACAATTTATTTGGGGTTTAGACTAATTTCCTAATTTTGGAACTATTATTGTTAAAGAATTGGTCTCGGACCAAAACTCCGAGTTATCGACCTCGGATGAGAAATCCAACAGAACCATTAGCTCTAAAATGTTTGATTTTTAGGCTAGGGGGACCTTTGGTTTAGGTCCCAATGCTTTCAAACTTATTTGGGGCTATTGGGTGGTTTCTACGTTAAATGGAATGATAGCTATTTGCCCTGTATTTAGTCTAAATGATCTAGGATGAAAGTTTTAATGATTTAATTGAGTCTAAAATCTCAAATTTTTCTTGGTAGTATAGTTCTTTTATGCGCATAGGGTTTAGAACAATTTTTGAGTGCCCGATCAGAGTCTATTTAGACTTAGAAAAATTTGATGCCTAAAGTTGATGGTGCAGTCGCTTAAGCAACCAAATGGATTCATAAGTGGTAGTTGCTTTAGCAATATTGAGACGATTTTGCAGCCTTGTCTATTTGGTTGAGGATGCTTAAGTGCTCCTTGTCGTCTCAAACAGATGTTGCTTTTTTAGCTGTCGGGATGCTATTTTAGTGATCCCCAACTTACCTTGCCCTGCTACTTTAGCAAACATGGGCCATGTAAGGGGTAGTGGCTTAAGAGACCAATTGAGTGCTTTAGAAGCACCTTGGGTATCAAAATCCTCCCTCCTTCATCACCCAATTTTCCTATTTATTTCTTAACCATTTTCCCCCAATTTTTAGATCTTGCAGTGTAGGAATTATAGGGAATTATCCATTGAAGTTATGGTAAATTATCCCTACCCTCTTTAGCCATTTCCCATTTGTTTCCTTGTCAAATTCTATCTTTTTTGCATTGTAAATTCTTTGAAATTAAATCTTAATATCCTTAGACTTTAGGGACTAATTTGATCCTTGATTTATGCTTTATTTGTGCTTGTATTTTGAGAAAATATCCTTCGAGGGACCTCATAATAGATTCAATTTTGGAATCCATTTGCAAGCCTCGTAGGCCCATTTTTTCCCCAAATTTTAACGTGATCATTTATATATCAATATGGGTTTTATTTTAATCCTATTGGTATGTAGTTTATTATTTTGATAGAAAGGGTTGTATTTTAGGATCATGGAACAAAGGCCAACACTTTATGGATGGTTCAAGACTTGTGGTTTCAGCATCGAGGTAGGTTTCGATCTAATTTTCTTCATGAGATGGTGTATAGTATAGATTGCATTCTAGGTATGGATGATAGAATATGTTTATCACTAGTGTATCATAACTATTCCTATTTAGGGAAATTGGGTAGAATGTGACCCGAACCTTAGTATAAAATGCTTATTATGGCAATAGAATCCTATCACCCTAGATCATAAGCATGTTGATCATGGTTGATGCTACGGATCCTTTAGCATAATATTTATAATTTAACTTAGTGAATTGGATCATAGCTTCCTGGATTATAGTATTACTAATATGCTAGTTATATTTTATTGGGCCCGAGGCCATGGTTATGATACTATTGGACTTCAGGGGAGTATTTTGTCCTTATAAAGGACGTTGGTTAGTCTATAGATGCTTAAACTCTAATGGTTGTATTGTTTGGATATTGGTGATGGCATGCATATATGAGGTGCATTAATACTTATTTAAGGGTATGATTCTAACCAAAACCATGATTTTATATCATTTTCTAAAATGGGATTTACCCCTACTTTTTAATTTTAAAACACATTTTTTTAGAATGTGAATCATACCACCTTATTTAATAATTGATGAGCTTTTGGAGCTAAATATGATGTTTTGGAATTTAGAATAAGATTGATCCTAGTCTATTGTTTATCCACTCTTTCACCACTACTATTTACTTTGATTGAGAGAGATTTCGGCCCCTTCTACTTTATTATGTTGATTTATTCCCAGAATTGATCTCGAGCAATAGATTAATAGACTTGCACTCTTTTAGTCATGGTTTGAATCCATTAACATATTATATATAATTCTCTCTTGTACTAGATGAAGTAGATTGATGATGATGATTATTGAAGTTGTGGATTGGGACTAGGCAGCATATATGGATATTCCCAAACCACTAAGGAGCCTCTTTGTCTGTAAGCCACATTGTAGGAAAAGAAAGGTCATCATAGGTCCTGCCTTTGCAATCTATTGAGCTAGATCAGAGATTTAGGGTGAGCTCCTGGCATTTAGAGTATTACTACTCTTCCTCTTGTTGATTATACTAATCTTTATGATGTATTTAGATATGACATGTATTTATAATTACTTTGTATTTCACTTTATACTAACTCCAGCGGGTCTTAGGGTTTTACTAGTCTCTTTACTGTATTTATTCAACTGCTTTCTTTCATTTCTTTAGATAGTCTATTACTAGCTGTTCCAGACTATGGGTTGGCTTGCCTACTGGTGGGTATAGTAGGTGCCATCATGACCTAAGAAATTAGGTCAGGACACAAAAACACATAGTAATCAATAGGCATTATAGGCTGACTAAGCTCATATAATATATAAATATAATAAAACTGCAAATACAATCTAACACTAAGAATAGCAAGACTACATAAGGAACTAATAGGGAAAGTCTAACCAAATAGGAAAATTTATAAGTAAAGAAAGTATAAGTAGAAGAAATAAATAAATTAGCTTAAATGACTAACATGTAATGCAGCATGGGATGACCAACAACATTTGTTCCTCATAAAGAAAGGACCCATGGTGGACTCATGATATCTATATACTGTGCTCAAATTTGAACCAATGCTTTTAAACCAATGCTTTTATAAGAATCAATCATTATATAAATATTTTAGAGTCAAACCAAAAGTAACAATAGGTATATGAGGTTCCAAGAATAAAACCGGGGCTAAACTGATCCATTTTTTCCCCTTTTAAACACTAAGTCCATGTAAAACCTCACCAAGTTCCTTTTTAAACCGAAAATGATGCTTTCAACCCAAATTAGGCTTATAACATGAATATGCAAGAGCAACATGTGTAAATAAAATCAAGAAATAAAATAATCAACTAATACCCAGCCAATATAGCTAGTGTTATAATAAAATTATGAAATCTCACCATCAAAGGTCATTATAACCAAATATCCCCAAACCGTAGGTCCCTACAATTACCCTACCAAGGTAAAACTATCTAAATGATTCCTACTATGAAAATCGCTGAAGAACTTGGCTTAAATCAAGAAATCTACCAACCCTCAGCTAAGGCTTTCAATAATAGTCCTAACACTACCAAGTACTCTAGACTAAGTATCAAGTGATAACTAACTATATAAACTAAGATCTAAAAGTGGAATCCTAATCTTAGGACACTAAGTAAGCTAAACTTACAAAGGTTACCACAAAAACGTACCACAATATCATAATTTCCTAATACAAATAGGCAATTTATGATACATATACAACAACCAAGCTACGTCTAATATAAAGGAAGTTGTAACCTACCTAGAAGTCATATAATGTACTCTCGATCGATTACTTACAGGTGTTTACTTTTTGAAAATCCTTAGACAGCTGAGACACTATCAAAATAATAATCCACTTATTAAGACAAAAAGAATAGCACTAATATTAAAATTTTATATTACAGGCCAAAAGTCAACTCAAAATTAATCTATAGTACACGATAATAAAATTCAAAACTTTAACCCACAATTAATCTTCCTTGTAGAACAAGGAATGCATGCTCAAAATTTGAGCAAGAACAGGGCTCAAATAGGGGCTAAAATAGTCGTCAGAGTCCAAAGTTATTGAGAACGTAATCATAGAATTTAAGGGATTACGATTGAATTTTAACGTAGAAATAATGGAAAATGATTAATTGAGGTAGATTCACTTACCCACTAGTTGCTGATAAAAAACAAACAGTCTTAGCTCCTTTTAGCTTAAAAAAATGCAAAGATGCCGAACCATAATTTTTTAAAATAGAGGGGAGAACACGAATATACTGCTAAGATTTCATTCATCTCAAACACTAGACTCTTTTCGCTAATGTGAGCCAGCCTAAATACAACCTTTCATAACTACTAAAAGATTTGTCACAATCACAAAGAACAAATCCAGAATGAGCCACACCAACCTGCATCACGAAGACAAAGGTCAATTTTATAGATCATCATGATGGTGATGATTTAATGGGACATGCACCAGGTGATGTTATGTTATGATTCGAGACTGATCCCTAGTTGTAACATAGTGCTCAGAGTCACAAGTGACCCTAAGCTAACCCATGGCATGGAAAAACACTATTAATACTAAATAAAATAATGAGATGATGAGCGAAAACTAAACTAACATGACCTGAATATAATAAAATCAAAATCAATACTGAATATAAAAAATAAGACTATCTGAAATAGTCAATATGCTGAAAACATAACTATCTATCTGAAAGCCTCTTAATCAAAGGAGGTGTTGGCACAAGCCCCCCATTCTTACCAAATATCTTCACCCTTTTTATGGGTGAAACCTTCAAGTAGACAAAATCACCAATAGCAAACTCAATCTCCCTTCGCCTCATATTTGAATAAGATTTTTGATGACTTTAAGCGGTTTCAGTCTTTTTCTAATCAACTGACATTTTTCATCACCTCATATACTAAACCTGGACCTATCAAAGCATCTTCACCAACTTCAAACAACCAATAGGAGATCTATACCTCCTACCATAAAATTCTTTAAATTAAGCCATCTGAATACTGAAGTGGTATTTGTTATTATAAGCAAACTCAATAAAAAACAAATGATCATCCCAAATATCCTTGAAATCAATCGTGCATGCTCCCCACATGTATTCTAAGGTCTGAATGGTCCTATTACCTAACCTTCTGTCTATGGGTGAAAACCCATACTAAGAAGAACTTGGGTACTAAGACCTTATGAAACATCTTTAAAAATTGAGAGGTAAACTTGGTACCTCTATCTGAAATAATTGTCAATGGGACTCCATGCAATTTCATCAACTCCCTAAGATAGAGTTTAGCATAATCTTTGGTTGAATATGAAGTGCTATGTCATAATCCAAATTTTTGGACGCTAAAAATTTCTTGACTTTTGTTAGTGAAGACTCACTACCAGTCGTAGGGCTTAAGTCATAAGCAAACCAGTGAAGAATAACCAAGTTTCTATTGATGTCACGACTGGAACCTTAAGAGTCATAAAGTGAGGTCACGAGTCGCAGGGTGTGACTCATCACCAAACCAGTGAAGGGGGTCTAAGATTCTGCCCAAACTACGAGTCCAGTCTAAGACTCGTAGATAGTCATTATGAGTCATGATGTCACCCGTAATGACTATAAGGCATTTTTCTATATTTTTAAGTAAGGGCACTTGGGTCATTTCCCGCTTTTCCCAATTAAAACCAACATCCATAGAACACCACTAGGACATATTATCATCCTAACATACATCATATACACCTCTTACCTCTCTCAAATATCTAAGTATGAACAATTAGGGTTTTTTATGGGATTGGTCATTAAAAGCTCAAGGGTGATTTCTTCTTCAAAATTCTCGGTGTCTTAGACATGTATCTCTTCTCTAAATATTGTTTTGTTAAAAGAATATGTTTAAGATTATTATTCGTGTGATTTAATTGTTGATTTATAAATTGGGTCGAGGGCTTTTGGGTACTATTGATTAAATTGCTTTTCCCATGCTTTTGTGAATCATTTACATTTTGAAGTGATGCATTTTAAACTAAGAGGGTGCATGGGCATGGCAAATGGGAATAAGAGGGTTGTGCATTCCTCCAAATAAATGTATTTTGGTTTGGAATTGGTAATAACCTCAACCCACCTTATGAAATTGTCTTTAAAACAATGATATATGCATGCTAAAACGAAATTTAAAATATTGCATTGCATAAAAGGCTAACAGGATACAAATGCCTTTGAAAAGCCTTTATGGCCATGAATTAATTTTAAATTAAACCTTAATGGATTCCCCTAGTTTAATGGATAATTGGACCATGAGGGTCATGGATTCCCCCAAGTTGGTGAACAATTAGACCATGGGGGTCATGGATTCCCCCAAGTTGGTGCACAATTAGACCATGGGGGTCATGGATTCCCGCAAGTAAATATCAATGGAAATAGCATGATAGTATTATCTTTCAAGCATAATTGGTATGATTATACCAACAGTAGGTGCCTAATGGATGGTCCTTGGTTTTATGAATGGGAATGTGTAAATATTTTAATTGGGATTAAAGAGGGTTGTGTAGCTGGACGTGAAGGTGGAGGTCCTGAGGGAACGATACTAGAAATCCATGTTTGCCAGTGTGGGGGTTGGTCTTAATGGTTGCATGCTTATGTCACACCTTATCTATATATTTTTATTATGGATTGGTGAAGGTTCATGGATTCCCCGGGCTTCCTTGATGCCTCTGGTTAGTGTGGCTAACATGCACCGGGGCCTTTTTAGTTGGGGAAGCTAGACCCATATAGCCCCTGGGTGCCTTTTATGATGGTTGAAGCTACACAGTCCAAGTTAATATTTTAACTCTCATGCTAAACCTTGTTCCCTATCTCGACGTATTATATATAAATATGTATATGCAAGGTGCAAAGACATTTCTGTTTCCTCGCGTAGTGGTAAATGATTTTTGTATTATTTGTGAGTCATCTTTGAAGTGGCGAGCTTCCATTATACGGAAAGCCCTAATTTTATAGACTTGTCTTTACTTATATATTTGACTATTTCTATGGGTTGTTTTTTCGTCTATAGTCGGGGGCGTGTCCTAACCTAGGTTGATGCTTTGAAACTCATTTCTATCTTGTTATATGTTCGGAACTTATTTCTATCTTGTTATATGTTTAGAGCTCATCTATACCTTGTTATATATTCAGAACTCATCCTCTACTAGTTATATTGTGTTCTAGTTAGCTAGGCTAATGGGGGTGGTCTCCGGTCCATGGCAGACTTGAGATACCCATCACGACTTGGTCTTGGTTTGGGTTGTGACATGTTAACTGGCAAAAAGTGGGCTGACTTAGTCAATCGGTCCAAGATAACCTAAATAGAATTATGTTGTCGACGATTACAAGGCAACCCTATAATGAAGTCCATATTCAGCACTTCCAAAATCCAAGTAGGAATACTGATTTCCTGAAGCATACCACCAAATCTCTAGAGTTCAACCTTAAAATTCTGGAAATTTGGACACTAAGCCACAAATTTTGCAATATCCTTTTTCATGTTAGTCCACCAATAGATTTTCCATAAATCATGGAACATCTTAGTGGCTCCTGGGTGAGTGGAATGTCGAGAATAGTGAAATCATGCACCCTCATTGGTTCCTCATAAAAATGCTCATAACTTTTTGCTCGGGTATTGGATTTAGGCAAAATCGGATGTGTTGAAAAGAGGAGATATTTATCTATAATTTGGTGAGTCTTGAAATAAAAAATTCCATATATTACAGAAGTTATACATGTTCAAAGTTGACCCTTTTCGGATCGAATACAAAAATTTGGTAGAATCAAAAGCTCTTAATTCAATTTTGCTCAAAGTGTTTGCTATGAACATTTTTCACCTTGCACTCTTCACGCTAGGCTAATGATCATGACATTAATTCATATACAAATCATTGGATTAGAGTTTATACAAGTAGGAATGATGATTTGAATTCTAAACCAAAAATGTGGGGTGTTACATGTTTTATAATTGTGCCAAGAGATGCCTTGCTTCATCATTCGTGGATGAATGATCCAACAAGGGGAGAATGCAACACCCTAAATTTTTGGCCTTTACAAATTTCCTGACTTTTGTGCTCACTGCACATGTAACGACTCACCTAACAAGTCATAAAGACTCATTAAAAGTTGTAGGGCTTAAGTCATAGACAATCCAGTGAGGAATGACCAAGTTTCTATTGATGTCACAACTGGATCCTTAAGAGTCATAAGGTGAAGTTACGATTCATAGGGTGTGAATCATGACCAAACTAGTGAAGGGTGCCTAAGATTATACCCATACTACAAGTCCAGGCTAAGACTCATGGCCAGTCATCATGAGTCGGGACATGACTTGTAATGACTAGGCAACATTTTTTTGCATTTTTAAGTAAGGGCACTTTGTTCATTTTCCTCTTTCACCAATTAAAACCCAAGTCCATAAAAACCATTGGGACCGTATTATCATACCACCATACATCAAATACACCTCTCTCCTCTCTTAAATCTCTAAGCAAGAACAATTAGAGTTTTGCAAGGGATTGGTCATCTAAGGCTCAAAGGGTGATTTCTTCTTCAAAAATTCTTGGTGTCTCGACATGTATCTCTTCCCTAAAGCTAGTTTTGTTAAAAGAATGTATTAAAGATTATTATCCATGATATTTATTTGTTGATTTGGAAATTTAGTTGAGGGTTTTTGGTTTCTATTAATTGGACTGCTTTTCCTATGACTTTTGTGAGTCATTTACATTTTGAATTGATGGCTTTTGACCTAATAGGGTGCATGGGCATGGTAAATGGGAATAGGAGGTCGTGGATTCCCCTGAATAAATGGATTTTGGTGTTGTAATTGATAATAAGCTCAACCCACTTTATGAAATTGGCTTTAAAATAAGGATATATTCATATTGAAACCAAATTTTAATTATTGCATTACAGAAAAGGCTAACGGAGTACAAATAGCTTTGGAAGGCCTTTATGGACATGAATTAAAGGGGATTGTTGATAAACTCAACTTGCACCATTATTTTGATGAAAGGCATCATTGTCAATATAAACCCAAAAAGAGTCGGGGTCGAATCCACAAGGAGTATAACTAGTTCTCTATTCCTAGGTGTAAAGCAAAACAATAAATTAAATTGGGGGAGGGGTTGGAATTAGAAGTATGTTGAACAAAATAAACCTATAACACTAAATGGAGAACACAAATGTTGAATAAAATCAAATGAGAGAAGTCTTGGGGCTATGCTATCCTAGGGGTAATTAGTGTATCGGTATTCAAGAGTTAGTTCCAGTTTTAGCTAATGAGCTTTGGGTAGGATAGGTTTAGCTTCTTAGTTTTAGTGTTTCAACAAAACACTAAATTTCACTCATGGATTCTTTTGAATACTGCTTGATCGTGGAAAATTCATCAACCCAGTACTTCAACATATCATCCTTATTTCTAGGATGATTCTTATGGACATAGCAAATCAACATAACATCCTTATTTCTCAGACAATGCTAAGGAAGAAGCTAAAACTAATTAGGTGTTCACAATTACTCATCACCCACATCCCTTTTTCAAGGATGATGTGGGATCCAAGGTAATTGGGGTTTTCACCCATAATTCACAATCTAAACATAGATTAATAGTAAAACCTAACACCATTAACTATGATTTTAAGATAACAATCAATATCCATATACTTCAACACACTATTAAAACATAACACCAAGATAGGAATTTAGCAACTCATGAATTTAAAGAGAAGTGTTTACCCAAATTAGTATTTGATTCATCTATTGAAAAAAGAACAAGATTAAACCCAAGCTTCAAATCCAATTCAAAACTAAAGTTTCACTTGGAATTCAATACACAATTGTTCTTCTACTTAAATTTAAAAATATTTTTCCTTCCAATCAGTCAATTTCATGTTCTAGGTGATGAATATGTCTAAGGGATTTGCCTTTTTTTGTGTTTTGGGATTCAGTTGTGTGGATTTACTATTCTTCCCTTAAAATATTCCCGACAAACTACGATCGCCATCTTCTAATAGAGATTTTGTGTCATTTTTGTGTGATCGTCATTGGCTGACATTCATTTACTGAGCTCAATCGCGTCCCTCATGTTGCGATTGCGATACCTGAGGGTCGATTCCTGGGCTTGAACTTTATCTTTTGTTTCTATTGATCACATTTTATCTTTACCCTCTTTGTATCATCTCGTATCCATCATGTTTCCTGCAAGATCACCTACAATAGGAATTAGCACATTTCAATACATACTTAGCCTTATATACAAGATTATTTCATCATAGTCTGCTATATTTGGAAGTAAATGAATCATAAATTTGCCACTCATCAACACCCAAACTTAGAACGTTGCTTTTCCTTAAGAAACGCTACTCCACATTCCATAAGACTACTCAATTATAAGCCCAGTCATACAACCAAATAATTACAATGACTCTGAACTCGATTAGGACCAACTATTAGCCCTCAAGCATGGGTAAATTTATTCGCACAACTCCCCTAAAAATCAATAACACTTTCAAGGATGCAAAAGACATTTAAGAATAACCAAGAAACAACCACTAACCCTCTAGAAGTGACTCTCTATCAATAGTGATTCTACTACACTCTTTTACCTTATTTTTTGAAGATGACAACTTTACCCGCCTTAATTAGTCTACATGCCTCATCACGAAAAAAAGTCCCAACACACCAAAGTATCTATCATGCAAAATGGGACTAAAGTGCAAGAACTCACTCTCACAAAGAATCTCTCAATGTAAACAAATATTGTTCCATATGATTGCCTTTATTCTCAATTGCCGCTAACTTGAAGACACTTGGTTGGAGATCTCGAAGGACTTTTTCAAACTTATATTGAAGGATCAGTAAAGGGTGGGATAAACATTTGGGATCAAAGTGACTACACCCTCCTTGAACTCTATATAACAAACTATTCAATTACATTTCATACATGGGTCACTACATTTATTTCCAACTCACACATGTGCCTACTTTCAGTACCTTGATTCACCCATCTTTTGAAAGCATTTTCTTCCTATCTTTTTCCTTTGTGAAATTCATGTATTTCTTTATTTTGTTGAATCCTTTCTTTTTCCTATTCATTATTCTCTCTGCTTAGCTCTTAGGAACTCACTTACAGTACCATTACCCAAAGTTACCTCGTCCAAGATTTACCACCCCCAACTTAGGCCTTTTGGATCAAGTTACATTTTTAAGTTCAAGGATGGTAGGGTTCAAAAGTGGAATAGAATTCAAATGGCTCTTGTCTTGTAATTTAGTTGCCAAAGAAAGGATCAAAGGCTCAAAGTAGGTGACTACGGATAATATCTATGTACGGGTATGCTTTTTAGGCTAAAGTGGATTTCCATATTCACAAAGAAGGCCTAAGGTCACTTCACTAACCACGCGTAATAAGGATTAGGTTTAAAAGACTAACGGGGCAAAATCTAGATGACATAAGTAGGCATGGAAATCAATCAATTAAGCTCACCAAACATGGCATACAAACTAATTTAGGAGGTTTAATTGCATTGTCTACTCATAGACCAAAGGAGCTATTTACCATACAATACAAACTAAGGAATTTGGAGTCACAAAAAGAGGTAAAGTGTTGTTACAATATCATTCATGTCCATACCCTTGATTTTGAGAAAAAAAATTGGACGAAGGGGGATGTTTGCTTTGCATTTCAACATGCAAAAATGGTTATCGTTAGCACCAAATCTAGTCGTTATCTCACATTTTGGCTCTCGCAAGGGCAAACCATATGGCTACTCACACTTCACCATAGGAATAAAGACAATCCCAAATCTATGATGCCACAGGTACTTAGACTTCCCCTGCTTCTATAGCTCAAAAACCCAAAATCACGATGATTTTTCCTTAAGAATATCATCACTCAATCTATCATAGGGAAAGGCTCATCCAACGTAATTATCAAATGAGGGCATAAGATGAATCGAAAAACCAAAAATGTAATAATTAATTCACAAAGTCTCTATATTTGGTGTGAACTCAATTTTCATATTACCAACCTAGTGTTAATTATGAAACTTGGGCATAAACAAGGGCACACCCACAACTTAAAGGCTTGTGATGCCCTCACTACATATCATAAAAGCATAAGAAGGGTTAGGGGGCTCCCTTAAGCTACAACATGGATCAAAATTTTCTATAACACCATGATCGCAAGAGGCTTGGCCACGATCGCAGTACGTGAGACTAATTTTTCCCTATTTTACTCTATTTTTCTACACAACTGCTAACTTCCCAACTCAAATTTCCCCTACTTTTTGGGGTTTTAATCTATCCAAAACACCTACAAAGCATAAAAAATAAGTAAACTAAATAAAGATAAATGTAATAATCATGTAATCGATGGGTTTCCTCCCATTAAGTGCCTAATTTATCGTTACGGTGTGTTGCTCTTTTATCAGTATTGAGGCTCCTTGAAGTGCAATAACTCAACCTTAGATGCTCTGGATCTCCTATGTTATAGAGCTTCAACCTTTTCCCATTTACTAAAAATCTTATTTTGGTGGGGTCCTCTAACTTAATAGCACCACTAGTGTTCATACTCATAATCACAAAGGGACCCATCCACTTAAATCAAAGCTTACCCACAAAAATCTTAAAGCGAGAGTAATAGAAGAGAACACTATTGCCTACATGAAATTATCGCCTTAGGATCTTGGCATCATGTTATTTCTTTATTTTTTCCTTATATAAAGCGAAACTTTCATAACCTTAAGGCAGAAAACCTCCAACTCGTGAAATTTAATGACTTTTGATTTGGAAGCCTCTTCTAAATTCATATTTAACTTTTTCAATGCCCATAAAGCCTTATGTTCGAGTTCAATGGGCAAGTGACCTGTCTTTCCAAACACCAATTAGTAGGGGAACGTACCAATTGGATTTTTGTAGGTTGTCTTATATGCCCAAAGCGCATCACCAAGTTGCCACGCGCAATGAGTTCAACCAACATTTATGGTTTTCTCAAGGATATCCTTGATTTCCCTATTGAACACCTTGACTTGGACACTTGTTTGTCGGTGATATGGGGTAGATACCTTGTTTTTTACCTCATATTTGTCGATAAAAGCCCCAAAGACCTGGTTGCAAAAGTGCAAACCTCCATCACTAATCATGGCTCGCAGTGTTCTGAATCTTGTAAAAATCTATTTTTCATGAAGAAAGGGACGTTTTTGCTCTCGTTGTTTGGAAGAGTTATGGCCTCTACCCATTTGGAGACAAAATAAACCACCACTATAATGTATTTGTTACCAAAAGAGCTCACAAAAGGGCCCATAAAATCAATCCCTCAAATGTGAAAAAGTTCGACTTCAAGATTGGGTTTAAGGGGCATCTCATGCCTTCTTGAAATACCACCTTGAATTTGACATTGATGACATGCTTTGACCAATTAAATGGCATCTCTATGAATTGTGGGCCAATAATAACCATATTAAAGAACTTTGGCAGCAATTCTAATTCTCTCATGGTGACCACTGAAAGGAGAGAAATAATGCTTCAGGGATATCTTTTATTTCCACTTCCATAACACAATGTTGAATCATACCATTTGCGCATTCTCAAAATAGAAAGGGTTCATCCCTAAAAATACTTATTTGCATCAAATAAAAAATGCTTTCTTTAATTAGAGCCGTCAATATGGACCAAGTCCCGATGGGCCCACCCGGCCTGACCTGTATTTGATGGGGTGGGCTTCAATTTTTGCAGCCCATTTGAGGATAGGGCTTTTTAGCCCGGTCTGGATAAGCCCATGGACCGTAGGGCTTGAGGAATGTGGGTTGGACTAGCCCGTGGGCTGGCCCGTCAGTCAAAAAATAAATAATTTAAAAATAAAATACTGAAAAATAATAAAAGAGTTAAAAAAACAATCAAGTCCAATGATGACAATTGACCGGTTCCATTAACAAAGAAAATAGAAACTGGAAAGTTTCCTACTTTCCTATCTAATAAATAATAAAATAATTAAATATCTACCACTAAAACATAAAGAGTACATTGTACTCTTCACTTTCCTAATTTCCTTAGTTCCGCTAGTCGCCTCCTCTTCACTATATCTCCCTCAATGCACCATTGGCTTTCAACGTGATATTTTTGATTGAGTAGTGCCACCTCTTCGTTTTCTTCCTACTTTGGGTGATTCGAACTCTGGCTCACTTTTGATTAACAAACATTAAAACTATGTGTTATTATGTGATAAGTATTTATGTTTATTAACAGTGTAAAATTAAATTATAAAATATTAATTTTTTAAAAGTGAGCTGGCCCATGAGGCCCGCAGCCCACAGGGTAATAGCATGGGCTTGGTTTTTTTTTGGCCCGTCATTTAAATGGGCTATCCTAGCCTGACCCATCAAACTCAAAGCCCGTATGGGCTAGCTCAGATGGGCTAGGCTAACCTGTATTGATTGCTCTACCTTTAATGATAGCTAAGATCACCGAGGAGTACACCACTTACCACATAATTAGTATAATTCATATACCACGGTGCAACATTCCCCGATATTTACATAATTTTCTCATCAATAAAGTTGTCATCGATCTCAATCCCACCCCACTTCTCATGATTATTTTCAAGGCGTGAAAGATGGTTGGCTATTTGATTTCCATAACCCTTTCATTCCCTTACCTCAAAATCAAACTCTTGAAAGAGTAAGATCCACCAAATCAAGCATGGTTTAGCTTTATACTTAGACATAAGGTATCTAAGGGCATCATGGTATGTATGCTCAATAAATTTTGTGCCTAACAAGTACACTCTAAATGTTTTTTAAAGTAGACCACCGTAAGTAAACTCTTGTTCTGTAACTATATAGTTAGGTTGGGCATTGTTCAATGATTTCCTTTCATAGTAGATTGGATGGAACAACTTCTCTTTTTGTTGCCCTAGAATCACTCCTAGAGACACACCACTTGCATCACACATTAGTTAAAAGGGAGAGGACCAATTTGGTGTAGCAATAATAGGAGCCGCAATAATAAGTTCTTTGCAATGATTAAATGCTTTCAAACACTCATCATTGAACTCAAATTTCACCTCTTTTTCAAGGAGTTTACATAAGAGGTGCTCAATCTTTGACAAATCTTTGATGAATCACCGATAAAAACCCACATGACCAAGGAAGCTTCTTACAACCTTTACGAAGATGGGAGGAGGCAACTTAGAAATTACCTCAACGTATCCTTAATCCACTTGGACACCATCCCCTGATATTTTATGACCAAGAATATTTCCCTATTTAACAAAAAATTGGCATTTCTCCCAATTCAAGACTATATTGGATTCCTCACACCCTTTGAGAACTTTTCTTAAGTGAGCAAGTTATGATTCGAATAACTCCCCTACGCTGGAGAAATACATGAAAACTACTTCGAATCTTCCACCATATCTATAAATATAGATAGTGTAAAGTGTTGGAGCATTGCTGGAGCATTACACAACCCAAAAGGTATGTGTTTAAAGGCGAATTTTCCATAGGGACAAGTTAATGTTATCTTCTCTTCATCTTTTGGGAAAATGCAAAGTTAATTGTACCCCAAATAACCATTAAGAAATCAATACCACCCCCACCCGACTAGCCTATCCAACATTCCATCCATAAAGGGCATTGGGAAATGGTCCTTCTTGATTCATGATTTTAACTTGTAGTTATCCATACACATCCTCTACCCCATGACCGGACAAATAGGGATAAGGTCATTCTTCTCTTTTAGTACTACTGTTATTCCACTTTTTTGGAACATATTGTATTGAACTCTCCTATGTGCTATTTGAGATCAGGTAGATGACTCTCGCATTAAGCCACTTTGTGATTTCCTTTTTTACCACCTATTACATTAGTTTGTTGAGTTTCCTTTAATACCCCACACTTGGGGCATCATCTTGCTCTAGTTTTATTTTTTGGGGACAAATTTTGAGGGCTATGCTTATAATGTCCGCTATAGTTCATCTGATAGCATAGATAAACTTCTTCACTATAACTTTCAGGGCTTATACTTCGCAAAATTTAAGACCACTCACAAAAATAATTGGTAATGTGTTATGATCTCCTAAGAATACATACTAGAGGTAAGAAGGAAATAGTTTTAACTCAAGTTGAGGAGGTTCAATGATGGATGGCTTGGCGGGTGGAATTTCACAATTCTTCAAGTCAAGATCCAATTTGGTTGGGTTCTTGGTGTAAGTTTCAAGACCTATCAATAAAGCAACTACCTTATCATACCATTCAATTTTTTCAATCCTGAAGTTCCATAATACACCTACTAAAGTGTCATTCAAAAGATCCACATCAATTGTATTAATCACTTCATCATCAATGATATCAATCACCGATATCACTTATAAATCCATAGGCTGCTTCATGGCCTTACATATATTGAAAGTGACTTTCTCTTTATTTACCTAAATTTTTATCTCACTGTACTCCACATCGACCAATGCCTTTCTGGTGGCTAGAAAAGGTCTACCAAAATGATCAAAACTTCATAAACAATCATACAATCTAGAATAATAAAGTCGGCCAAAAAGATAAACTGATCGACTTTCACCAACACATCATATCACCCCAATAAGTTTTTTGATTTAGTGGTCAGCCATCAATAGCCTAATGGATATTGGTTTAGGAGTGCAAAAACCCAACTTGCAAACACAGTAAACAGCATCAAGTTGACACTTGCCCCAATATCACATAATGTTTAGCAAATTTGAACACCTCGATGGTGCATGGTATGGTGAATGCACTCGGGAATTATTTTTTTAAAGAATTTGTGCTTGACATGATAGTACTACAATTATGCATCACCTCTATGGTTTCGCACTCCACAACTCAATTTATAGAAACCAAGTCTTTCATGAATTTGATATACCCCGACATTTCTTGCAAAGCTTCTATAAATGGGATATTGATGGATAGGTTGCTAAATTTCTCAATAAACTTGTTGATCTTTGCATTATCATCTCTTTTTTTAGCCTTTGTGAGAATGGAGAAGGAATTTTAATTGGTGGCAATTAGCCAATTTGATGTTCATCTACATTCAGATTATCACCCTTAACCACTTTAGGCAGCTCTTCTCTATTTCTTTTTTCTTCTAAAATCTTTAAGGGTTTATTAATTTATTGTTGGAATTAGGGGCCTCTTTATTTAAACTATCCATCCACTTCTATTTCATATTTGCTTTCCCATCCCTTGTCTCATCATTGGTACTTTCACCAAGAGATTAGCCAATCCTAGAAACGATAACCTCAATGTGAACATTAGCATTTGGATTGACCACCACATCACTAGGTTTCCCTTCTTTTTGTCTAACATTGAATTAAGCCATCATTTGGTGTACTTTTGCCTCTACTTTCTTGGTGGAGGTTGAATGGGAAGCCATTGTTTGGTCTAATTTATAGAAATTAGTTCTCATTTTCCTTACCATCTTGTCGGTCTCTTCTACTCCTATTAATATTTGGGTAAAGAAATCTTCATTTATGTACATTTCTTGATCGTTCCCACCTTGATTCCCACATTTAATTTGATAGACAAGGAAGTAACCCCACAAATGATTGGACAAATATCTTACTTCTTTATCATTCTCCTCCTTTTTCACATCCCCATACCCCCTAGTATCTTTGAAGGATATGACATTGACTACCCTAAGGCAATCTCTCATCACATGTCTAGTAAGAAGCTCGAGTTACATCATCACCTTGATTATATTTTCATATCTGTCTCTTCATCTTTTCTCCATTTCTCTTGGTCTACAAAAGATGCAGAGAGATCCCCCTCGACCACCTTGGCATCTCTCAGGTGACAACCACTTGCTAGCTTTTTCACTTGCTTAAACACATTCAATGCTACTCCATAAGGCAACTTAAATAGAGACACCCCTGAATGTGTTGTCAACCACAACTCTATTCAATTGCTCTAATGCTTGATAAAATATTTAAAGAAGCATCTTCTTCGGTACTTCATGGCTGGGCATTGCATTAATTTGTCATTGAACCTTTGCCACACCTCATATAATGGCTCACCACTAAATTGACAAAAAATTGTTATTTCGTCTCTTAGTTATAGTATTCTAGAAGGGGGAAATATTGATCCAAAAAAAGCCTCTGTATGTTCGACCCAAGATGTAATAGAGCCAACGCGTAGAGATCTCAACCACAAAACTGCCTCACCCATTAAGAAAAATGGAAAGAGCCTCAATCGAATGGACTCTTAAGTGATATAAGCAATATCGTATGGGGAACACACCTCAATGAAGTTTGTCAAGTGAAGGTTTGCATCTTTATGAGCTTGGCCCCAAAATAAGCCATTCATTTGTAACATATTGAACATTACACTCCCTATATGGAATACCTCATTTCTCTCAATCGGTGAAATGTAGATGGCGCTAGCATGTGCCATATCATCAAGATAATTCATACCTCCTATATGCCCATAAAAATATCCATCATATCTCCCAAGTTTTCTTATTGTAATATGGAAGCTAATAAAGTCACCTAATTAAAGAACAAAAACAATAACTAAATTAAACAAACACTACGGTTAACTTAAGTTACTAACAACACAACACTAGTAAAAACAAAGTTTCACTTCCCAACAAAGATGCAATTTTTGATAACGCTCAACTTACACCACTCTTTTGATGCAAGGCGATCGTTGTCAATATAAACTCAACAAGAATCGGGGTTGAATCCGTAAGGATTCTAAATAGTTCTCTATTCTTAGGTGTGTTGAGAATTAACTAGGAGTTAACCCTTAATGAAAACTTAAAGAAGAAATATTACATTAACTTGGAGGCAGTGGAATTAGAACTATGTTTAACAAAATAAACCTATAACATAAAACAAGAGAAATAAATGTTGAATACAACTAAATAAGAGAAGTCCAGGGGCTATGCTATCCTACAGATGATTAGTGTATGGGTATTCAAGAGTTAGTTCTAAATTTAGTTAATGAGCTTTGGGTAGGCTAGGTTTAGGGTCTTAGTGTTAGTCTTTCAACAAAACACTAAATTTCATGCATGGATTCCTTCGAATACTGCATAAGCGTGGCAAATTCGTCATCCTAATACCTCAACTTAGCATCCCTATTTCAAGGATGATTCTCATGGACATAGAAAATCTACATAACATCCTTATTTCTAAGAAAATGCTAAGGAAGAAGCTAAAATCAGTTTGGTGTTCACAACTACTCATCACCCACATCCCTCTTTCAAGGATTATGTGGGATCCAAGGCAATTGGGGTTTTCACCCACAATTCACAATCAAAACATAAAGTAATAGTAAAAACCAAGACCATTAACTATCATTTTAAGCTAACAAACAATATCCATGCACTTTAACACCCTATTCAAACATAACCCCAAGAAAGGAACTTAGCTACTCATGAATTTAAAGAGAAGGTTCTTACCTAAATTAGCATTTGATTCATCTATTAAAGGAAGAAGGAGATTAAACCCAAGCTTCAAATCCCATTCTCAACTAAAGTTTTACTTGGAATTTACAATTGTTCTTCTACTCAAATTTAAAAGTATTTTTCCTTCCAATCACTCAATTTTGTGTTCTAGGTGATGAAAAATATCCAAGGGATTTTCCCTTTTTGTGTTCCGCCGTACGAATTTATAATTCTTCCCTTGAAAAATTCCAACCAATTGTGATCGTGGTCTTATAATTCCAACTGTGCTTCAATGATTGTGTGTCATATTTCTGAGATCGTTGGTTAACTTTTATTGACTGAACATGATTACAACCTTTAGTCCGCGATCGTGGTACCTAAGGGCTAATTCTTTGGCCTAAACTTCAGCTTTGGTTTCTCTTGCTCTTATTTTATCTTTACCCACTTTGTATAAACTCATATCCATCAGGTTTCCTGTAAGATTACCTACACTAGAAATTAGCACATTTCAATAGATAATTAGCCTCATATACAATATTAAATAAACATGGTGTGCTTAATTTTGGATGTAAATGAGTGGAAAATTTCCACTCATCGATTGTGTAGCTGCCCATAAAGGTGGTGGTCCAAAGGAATCAATATTGAAAACCTATATTTGCCACCATGGGTTGTGTCACACCTTTTATATATATAATGGATTGGCAAAGTGTCATGGATTCTTTGGCCTTCCTTGATATCTCTGGTTTCTACGGATAACACATAATAACTAGAGGTATTTGGAATGACTAGGCCCTGGTTTAGGTTATGACAAGCTTGGTATCAGATCCTAGGTTCACATTCATTGGGTGTCTATAAAGTCGTGTCAAGTAGAGTCCTTTTTGTATGTGTCTAGCGCACCACACTTATAAGGGAGAGACTAGAGGCATTTAGGAATATTTCTTATTTCTTGTGGTCTATTTTTGGGCAGTAGAGTCTAAGGTCTTGAAAAATCCTCTAATCTCCATTTGTATGCATTTTAGATCATTCCTTCTCGAAGATCTAATGTTTGTAGAAATTTCTCTATCGCACTTGAGGACAATTTGGAAGGAACTCTCCCTAATTATAAAGTTGAGACCTACCCTAGGGTCCATGCTCCTAACTGTACTGCCTCTTATAGATTTCCATTGGTCCTTACAGTCCTTTCGAGCTTCTCGATATAATGATATTCATGCTTCACCTTCTGAAGAAGACTTTTCTAATGTTGAGTTTCATAAATCTATTCATCTGCTGACTCAGTTAGTGACTTCTCAGTATCATCAGCCTGACTATGTTGGTTTTATTGTTATATCTTCTGAGGCCAGTAGAGTTGGTCAGTTTATGATGTTAAATCCCCTAACCTATATAGGCTCTAAGGTTATGGAGGATCCTTAAGGGTTTGTGGATGAAATGGAAAAGATATTCAGGATGATGCATGCTTCTAATTCTGAGGGTGTGGATTTTTTTGCATACTAGATAAAAGATGTAACTTATTAGTGGTATAAGGAGTAGGAAAATTTGAGGGGTGATGATGTTAAGCCTACTATATGGGATAAGTTTTCTAGCACTTTACTTGATTATTTCTTACTTCGGGAGTTAAGGAAAGCTAAGGCAGAAGACTTTGTGAATTTGAAGTAGGGAAATATGACTGTGAAGGAGTACACTTTAAATTTTCACAAGTTATCTCATTATACCTTGAATATTATATCCAGTATGAGGGAAAGAATGAGAAAGTTTTCTTTGGGTTTGTCTCGAGCTTTGGTACTAGAGTATAAGGTAGTGATATTGAATAATAACTTGGATATCTCTAGGCTTGTGGTGTATATACAGTAGGTGAAAGATGAAAAAAGAGGTAGGCAAAAATAGGAGAAATGCAGAACAAGAATTTTAGAAAATCATAGCAGGGTAGAGGTTAGCAAAATAGTGGTAGAGATAGTTGGCAGTTAGAAAGAGAACGACATATGGATGCTCTAGTTCATATTCTACGACTAGTGCCCCACATCCTAAGCCGTCTAGTGATCATCACTTTCAGACTAATAGTGGGTTTAAGGCACAAGGTACCCAATCTCAGGCTGGTAGAGCCTAGTCAGCCTCACCTTATCTTCCTTGAAAATTTTATGGGAAAATGCACCATAGCCGGTATGATAAGGGGAGGAATAAGTTCTACCACAATGGTCAGCCAGGGTATTTTTAGAGACACTAGATAGCTAAGTTTGCTTTTGGAGTTAATAAAGTTTCAGTTGCCACTTATTCAGCTCCTACACCAAAGGGTGCTACTTCAGGTACTGGCACTGGCCTGAATTATATTTATGCTCTTTCCACCCATCAGGAATCTGAGGCATCTCCTAATGTCATTATTGCTATGTTAAAACTTTTCTCTCATGATGTATATTGTCTTCTTGATCCGGGTTCTACCCTTTTTTATATGACCCCTTATGTGGCTATTCATTTTGGATTGGTCCCAAGATTATTTTTAAGCCTTTCTCTGTGTCTACCCCGATGGATAATTCTGTCATAGCTAAAAAAGTCTATGGGGGATGTGTAGTGTCCATCTTTTATAGGGAGACATTAATGGATTTGATAGAGTTAGACATAGTAGATTTTGATGTGATCTTGGGGATGGATTGGCTCTATTCGTACTATGCTTCTCTAGATTGTCATATCCGTAAGTTTAGTTTCCAATTCCCAAATAAACTGGTAATAGGATGGGACGAAAGTACCTTAGTGCCTAAATGAAGGTTCACTTCTTATCTTAGAGCTCGAAAATAGATTTCTAAAGGTTGTTTATATCATCTGGTTTAGGTTAAGGATTCTAGTTCTGAGGGTCCCTCTTTGCAATATATTTTGGTGGTTGACGAATTTCCTAAAGTATTTCTCATTATTCTTCCTAGTATTCCTCCTAATAAGGAAATAGACTTTAGGATTGATTTTTTATCAAATACCCATGCTATCTCTATCTCTTCTTATAGAATAGCACTAACTAAGTTCAATGAATTAAAGAAGTAATTAAAGGATCTTCTTAATAAGGATTTCATTTATTATAGTGTCTCTCCGTGGGGTGATCTTATGATTTAATGTGTAAGAAAGATGGGTCTCTTCGAATGTACATAGACTATAGGCAGTTAAATAAGGTGATAATAAAGAATAAGTGTCCTCTTCCTCGGATGATGATCTTTTTTACCAGCTTTAGGATGCTAGATATTTCTCTAGGATTGATCTTTAGTTGGGTTATCATCAGTTGAAGATTATGGAGGTGGATATCCCTAAGACATCTTTTCAAACTTGATATGGTCATTATCAGTTTTTGGTTGTGTCATTTAGGCTGACCAATGCTCTGGTGTATTTATGGATCTTATGAATTGAGTATTCAGATAGTTTTAGGATTCGTTTTTATCAGTTTTATTGATAATATCTTGGTGTATTCTAAGAGTGAGGAGGACCATGGCAACCACCTCTAAATATTGTTGTAGACTCTTAACGATCAGCGATTGTATGTCAAATTTTCAAAGTATGAGTTTTGGTTAAATATTTTAAACTTTGTTAGTCGTGTTATTTCTAATGAGGGGATCATAGTGGATCCACATAAAGTTAAGGTGGTGAAGAAGTGTCTTAGACCCACGACTCCAACTAATATTCAGAGTTTCTTAGGTTTAGCCGGGTATTATAGAGGTTTATGGAGAGCTTCTCTTCTATTGCTACTCCATCGACTAAGTTGACTCAGAAAAAAGGTAAAGTTCTTATGGCTCGATGCTTATGAGGGTAGTTTTGAGAAGTTGAAGGATAAGTTAACTTCTACTCCAATTTTGATCCTGACCGAGGGTAATGATGGTTTTCTTATTTACTATAATGCATCTCATGTAGGACTAGGTTGTGTCTTGATGCATCATGCTAGACAACCGAAGTTCCATGAAAGAAATTATCCAAATCATGATCTTGAGTTTGAGGCTATGGTGTTTACATTGAATATTTGGTGCCATTATTTGTATAGGGTGCATGTTAACATTTATTCAGATCATAAAAGCCAGCAGAATATGTTTACTTAGAAGGAATTGAATCTCAAGAAGAAGCGATAGCTTGAATTGCTCAAGGACTATGATAAGAGTCTTCATTATCACCTAGGTAATGCTAATGTGGTTGTTGATGGTCTTGGCAGATTGTCCATGGGGAGATTATCTCATGTGGATGCGGACAAAAAAAGGTTGGTGAAGGATATTCACCAATTGGCTAACTTGGGAGTTCATTTTTTGGACTCTGAAGATGGAGAGGTAATTGTTCAAGAAGTGGATAAATCATATCTTGGTGTTGATGTGAAGGAGAAGCAGGTTTTAGATCCTATCTTTATTTAAATTAAGGATGATTTGGTTCAGCAAAAAGTTATGGCTTTTGAGATTGATGGTGATGGTATCTTGAGGTAACAAGGTAGGTTGTGTATTTTTGATATTTATAGGCTAAAAGAAAGGGTTTTAACTGAGACTCATAAATGGAGGTATACAATTCATTTGGGTTTAACGAAGAAGTACCATGACTTGAATGAGATTTACTGGTGGAACAATATAAAGAGAGATATGGCCAATTTTATGGCTAAGTGCATGGCTTGTCAGCAAGTTAAGGTCAAGCACTTGAGACACATTGGTATGTATCAAGAGATTGAGTTGCCCATGATGAAGTGGGAGATCATCAATATGGATTTTATTACAGGTCTCATAGTTAGTTTGATTCAATTTGGGTCATCGTGGATAGAATGACTAGGTCTGCTCACTTTTTGCCTATGAGGACTACTTACTCTGGAGAGGATTATGCTAAGTTGTTTATTTAGGAGATTGTCAAATTGCATGGTTCTCCAGTTTTCACTATTTTTTATCTAAGTACGCATTTCTCTTCTCACTTTTGGTGATAGTTTCAGAAAGGATTGGGCACACAGGTGAACCTTTGCACCGCTTTCTACCCTCAGATGGATGGATAGGTAGAGAGGACCATTCATACTTTAACTGATATACTAAGGGCCTGTGTAATTGATTTTGGAGGTAGTTGGGTGGATCATTTGCCTCTCATCGAGTTCGCTTACAACAATAGTTATCACTATAGTATTGGGATGGCTCCTTTTGAGGCTCTTTATGGTAGGAGGTGTAGATCTCCTATTAGGTGGTTTGTGGTCGGTGAGACTAGATTATTCGGTCTGGATTTGGTTCACTAAGCCATAGAGAAGGTAGAAGTGATTAGGGATATGCTTAAGACTACTCAGAGTCACCAAAAGTCTTATGAAGATGTGAGGCAAAGAGAGTTGGAGTTAGAGATTAGCGAATTAGTGTTTTAAAAGTATCTCCCATGAAGGGAGTGATGATGTTTGAGAAGAAGGGAAAACTTAGTCCCCGTTATGTTGGTCCATACTTGATTTTGAGGAGAGTGGCAATGTTGCAAATGAATTAGAGTTGCCTTTGAGTCATGGTTCTATTTATTCTATTCCATGTATCGATATTTAAGAAGTATTTGGGTAGTCCTTCTGTGGTTGTGCCTATTGAGAGCATTGGTATTTTGGATTTCTTGTCTTATAAGGAGGTTTCAATTGAGATTTTGGATAGGCAATTCCATTATTTAAGGACTAAGGATATGGATTCTATGAAAGTACTTTGGAGGAACCAAAAGGTGGAAAAAGTTACTTAGGAGGATAAAGAGGTCATGAATTCCAAGTATCCGTTCTTGATTATAATCATGCTTGAGGTATGCATTTTTCTATTCCCATTTCTTTTCGAATTTTGATTCATGATTTTGGGGTTGCATTTTTGTCTATTTGTCATGACCTAAGACTAACCCCTACTCGTAACACTGTGCTTAGAACCACATGTGATCCCAAGCTAATATATGTACTGGCATGATAGTTGAACAATTGATTTAATATATACCTAAACGCTAAATAACTAAGTGGAAGCATAATCAACATGAGATAAGATGTTTCAATACCTAACCGATCAAAGTTTACAACACTTAAATCTGAGAGAGAAGAACTTAAATTTCAAATATTGACTTTGACTAACCATCTGTGAAGCCTCTACAATATTAACTATAGGTAGCTAGGACATGCCTACAACTATCCCAAATCAATACATAAGAATAAGAGAAAATACATCATTTCACCCCTGAACTTATCGCCAAAACTTACTTTAGCACTTTAATTTAACTTATAATTATTTACCCCCCTTAATAACTTTCAAGTGAGTTAATACAACCTCAAAATCACAATCCCACTCTCACAACAGAGAGTGCACTACAAACGCGCCATGTCATTGCCAAATCAGTGTTATGTCATTGCCACGTAAGAAATTATAATTTTTTTTAAAAATAATCCCATACACATATTATCCTTATATATTATTTTTAAAAAAGCAATATATATATATACTATTTTTTATATATATAAAATATATATTTTTTAAAATACATATATATATTATCTATATATTATTTTTAATATATATATATATATATATATATATATATATATAAAAAAAAAAATAAACCCCCCCCCCCGCCCTCCTTCTTCTTCTTCATCAACAGTGCCCCCCCCCCCCAGCCCGATTCCTTCTTCTTCTTCTTCAACAGTCAAATACCCCATTAACATCATTATTTCAACCTTTAATTTTATCTTTCTCCATATTTTTAACAGTCAAATCCACCAACTCATTCACCCAATTATACAAAATTAAATCCACCAACTCATTTACTTCCACAATTGAATGGTCAATTTTACAATGAAAAAAAAGTGTCAAATTTCAATTTTCCCAAATAATTTTTGTTCATCATAGATCAGAAAAATAATCTCCCAATCTAAAGCAAACAGCAATATCGAACCCTGGTGTCTGGGCTACATCTGGTAAATTTCAGTTCAGGGGGATTTTGATGTATTTTCTCTAAGAATAATGAAAATAAAATAAAGGAATTGTCACTGACTTGAGTCCTCTAAATAAGAGAACTCATCACCTGTTGGCTGAATGTTGTGAACTATCTGACCCTGGTGTGTGGGCTACATCTGGTACCTACATTATAAAGGAATGTATCCACAAATGCAAATATGTGGTCAGTACTTTGGAATGTACTGAGTATGTGAGACATGCACTAAATCATGGAAATACTTAATGTATGCTTTAAAATTGAGGACATAAGTTATTTGCTGAAATATACATTTAAATCATAGTTTTTTATAAAAGTTGTAAGACCTATTAAAAATTTTAGATTATGTGCTGAAAATGTTTCTGCATGCTGGAAAGTGGTAGAAACATGAGTACCATATATAAATCTCAAGTTAAAGCTGAATAGGCTGTAAAATTGTACTGAGGATCATGTATGAATACTAAGCATGAATGTTTGAATATATAAAACAAATGTAAGATCAAGAAAGCATGTGCTAAAATGATCTAAATAACTGATAAACTAAATACTTGGTCATGCAAACCCGAGCTGATATAATCTGAATATTGAACTAAAACTATGAGAGCTAACTACAATCGACATGTACCAATCTGAGCTAATTGGAATCCAACCTATAACTCTAGTTGGAAGGGTGTTAATACCTTGCCACGGGTACTGACACTAACGGTGTGGAACCACAAAGTTGATGTTCTAAATGACTAGGGTGTAAAGCCTAAACTGATCGGTGACCCCTAAGAGGGTGTCAAGCCTAAACTGGAGAGTGCCCCCTCATAACCTACACTGGCTATGTAGTTCTAGAACTTAGGGACTGCTACTAACGACTCTTCCTAAACTGACGGGGGAGCCGCCATTCCTACATTCACTCAGTGCTTAGTATTACTCCCAACTGAAAGACACTAAAGCATAAAATGGTGCATGCACTGATAACTAATATGTTCAAGTCCTGGTATTCTAAAAATAATAGTGCACGCATAATATGAAGTATTTCAAAATCATGTAAACTGATCATAATAAGGGAATTTCATGAATAAAGCCCCAAAATTCAATAACTGATAAATGCTCAACATGAATATAATAATCTCATTATAATGATACAAACATGGTCTAAATGATATGTAACTTGAAAATCTAAAACATACATGACTATTTAGGTATCGGGTGTTTATAACCCGTCAGCACTTTAACTACAGTTAAATATGATAATTTTAAAGTAATGACATAATAGGAAGTTTCATGACTTAAACTCAAAAATGCAACAATTTCATCAACAAAATGAGTTATCATGATTAGGGTACGAAAGAATACTTGAAATTACGAGAAAACACTTGGTCATAGTTGAATTCAAGAATTACATGGAGGAATCATGGATAGTTTAGCACGTAATGACTTGTTTCGCCTCAAAAAAATATGCAGGTTCTAGCATTTTTGAAGAAGGACAGTGCCATGCTGAAAATCATGGAGCACAAGGTTTGTGCCACTCTAAAATTGCGTAACCTCACTGGTTCCTCACGAAAATGCTCAGAACTTTTTGCTTGGGTATCAGATTAAAGCAAAATCAGATATGCTGGAATGATAACACATTTATATATAATTTGGTGGGTATTGATCTCCAAAATTTCATATATTACAAAAGTTATACATGTTAAAAGTTGACTCTTGTAGGATCAACTACCAAAAATTTGGTAGAATCAAAAGCTCTAACTCAACTTTGCTCTAAGTGTTTCCTGTGAACATTTTGACCTCAAAAGCACTCTTCACACTAGGATAATGATCATGACAAATATATTCACATACAAATAATAGGATTAGATTTTATACACATAGGAATGACAGTTTGAATTAGCCCAAAAATGTGGAGTGTTACAGTATCTCTCCCTTGGAATCATTCATCCTGGAATGATGGGTAGGAACTTATTGAAACTTTAGTAGTATTGAATAAAGTATGTAACATCATGATAGGAATTCCTCCTCAATAAAACACGTTTAGGAATCTAAAGAAAAGGGCCTCATGGCATCACTAAATAAATTATGTAAGCATGAATCATGAGATAATGGGACTAAAGTCGTACAAGGGGTAAAAGACCCAAATCACCTTACTCTATGTGAGAGATCCAAAAACTTGACAAAATTCAAACATTGGTGTGTCATGTTATTTATCACGGAGACTATCCTCTGTTCCATGCCAATATCGCAGAGACTATCCTCTGTGATACAATTATCGCAGAGGCTCACTACCTCAAAATCTAAAAATAGCCCCGAACCTCATCCAAAAATTCTAAAACTCTTCCGAGACACCTTATTATTAACATAACTAAATATATTTTAAGTGAAAAATTAATGTTTCAAATATGGGAATGCCAAAATAAAATGCTTAAAATTTTTAAGGTGTCACAGTCAATAGTTATGACACTTATCTATCGTTTGACATAATTGCTTTGGGCCTTTAAACATGTGACGACTACTTGGAAACTTATCTAGGAGCTTGTGGGATATAATAATGTCTGAGCTGGAATACTATGAAAACTGATATCATGAGCTAGATCATGCCTAAATATCTAAATCAGAGACATGATGCATGGACTGAACTAAATTCGTAATTTGCATGGCTGTCAATAAATTACCTCATAGAATATCCATACTCATGATACTTTAGATAGTAAGACTAGATGGAATGATGGAAAACTATAGGAGCTTATTGATTGCTAAATTGAGTTGTCAGTTATACGGAATGACACATACTAAAAGTTTATACTCAATTAGAGTATTTCTTTAACACTCTTTCTAAAAAGTAATAATAACATTAGGGAGCAAATAATTTTGGGCATGGTCTAAATAAGATATTTGAATATGAAATTGCAACATGGCTACAACTCTATAACGTGGACAATAGGCCTACAAAACATAAGTTAGGATAGAATTACTATACCTTAGGCAATGCAACTGCTTATTTTCAAGCTTATCCAAACTTCTCAAATACTCCCTCAATTATGCTTTTCCTCTTAAATACTACCCTTTGTTTGATGCCACTTCTAATATTCAAATGGGCATTGATAACTCCATCTACTAAAGTCTAAACTAAACTTAATTCTCTCACCATGTTCAAGCCTACTCAAAGTCACAAGGTACCATACATAACACCATAGTATTAGTTTAAACCACGGATTATTATCCTATGTGTTTTTACAACTCTCATCTCAAGAATAATACTCCTTACCACTTCAACAACTAACTCCAACCTCTTACTAGGAATTCACTAATGCGCAATACATTTATCCACAAGATACTAACATGACATTCAACCATATCATTATAACCACATATGAACTTCTAGGCAACCAACTCACCTAGGAATTTTCCTATATTCTCTAATACCTCTATCAATAACAACTTTCTTCTACTATTACTAGGAAGACAAACATAGAATTCTCAACTAACCATGATATATACAAAGCTTTTCCTTAATATATCTTCACACTTATAGCCTTATGTGAAGCAAACATACAATAATCCTTCCCCAATAAGATATATTTACCCTCTCTCATCTAAAATATTGTTCATCCATTTTATCACCACTATTATTTCATAAGGAGAAGTCACTGAAAGGTTACAACATGAGGACCTGAAATATACAAAGATACTATGCATAACTTTGAAACATAACTGAGACCTGAGGAATAGAGTATCAATAGCATGGATCCATTAAAGAGATCTAAACTAAGGACATATATGACATAATGTGAATTTTCACTGGTCATTAGGGGTGCACCAAAATTATGGGAACTAAGCATACTGTGAAGCATGAGTACATGAGCTATGAGCTATATGACCTGAGTTTGGATTTCATAAATTTGTAGAAGATGATTTGTACTTTTGAGTGAACTAGAACTCGTTATACTAGGAACTGAGAGGGTACATAATTTTATATAAAGTGCTTGAATATGAGCTATGGTCATAGATCTTACTTGTAATGCTTGAGTAGGTGTCGTAATGACTGAATTACAAAAATTTACACTAAGATAAGAATGGGTTAGGAATCTTCCTCCCCTACTGATGTTCTACAGCTTACTGGCATCACTACTAGAATTTGAGAGCCTGACTTGGTTTTTTGTTCTATAATCACCACTTAGATTTAATCCATCATTATAAGTTTGAGGACCCCTTTAATAAACTCTAAACATAACTTCAACCACTCTAATCTAGAGTCTGAGATATAACAATACTCATAAATAATAAACTCGCCCTGAAAGACTATATCTTAAAGTGTAAAACTTTATGCTAGTACTTCTTTCTGAGATACAACTCTTAACTTTCTACATCCCCAATAGTCATCATATAATAACTTAAAAACTTACAAACTTAGAACCTTCAAGAGTATCACCATACTCTAAGTTTATACTTTTTCTTCTATAACTTCAAACTCTTCTTTATGTTGGCTTAATCATCTACAATTCAAACTTGGATTCAAACATATAACATAGATATACTCAAACTTTTAATGAACTATACCAACTTAGTACTATTGGATAGGAATTATGAAACATTAATCCAAACTAAATTTTATGAATATACTAAACCTTAATAAGATCCTCTATCATAGTGGTCACTGCCTAATCTGTATCCTGACTAAAGCATTAACATACTCTAAGTCTCCTTTAATTGAGAAATCTCTCTCAAAGTGACATTAAGCAAACTACATAATGTAATACCCCGATTCACTGAACTGGAATGCTACACGGTGCTCATGACCCCGAGGGACCACAAGCTAACCCATGACTGATATATGTACCTATATACTGTAAATCATGATATAATAATGCGGAATACATAGAACTATAAGGTCATAAGGTTCAACTGAATAAAATCATGTGGGTGAAAATACCCAAAACAACTCAATCTGTAAGCTAAGTTTGAACGTAAATCTGAATGCCAATCTGAAAGCCTCTAAACTATCTGAATAAGGAGTTGAAGGAACATGTCTCTAACTAAATCCATAAAACTGAATTGAAGAAATAAATAAATGTATCAAATCATATTGTCCTCGAATCAATAAGGACTCACTGTGTCTCTGCGACTAGAATGCTACCACTACTGCTGCGCTAGAGCTCGTGTCTCAGAACCTATGGTGTAATATGAAAAGAAAGTACCATAACACAAATGCATCAGTACAATTGGAGTACTGAGTATACGAGGAAGGTAGGCTGAACATAAAGGGTTTTATGCATGAACAACACTGACTGACTAATATGAATGTGGGAGTGCAAACACACATATATAGAAACTGGGACCGTGAATACGTGATAGCATGACCTGTAAGCTAATACATGGTTTACTAATAACTGTCATGACTGATACTAAAACTGATAACATGGACGAATGTATCTGACAGTAATGTATATACTAAAATCTGAAAAACGCCCTGAGTTCTTTTATTGAGACTGATACTGAAACTGTGGGAAGTAGTGTTTAACCAACATGCCCTATGTATGCTGTTATGGCTAAGCTGGGGCCCAATCTCTACCCCGACTGGAGGAGAGTCAATATCGTGCCATGGGTAAGGACAGCCTGTGAGTGACCCTTATCTGGAGGGTACTCAATGAGAATGGTGGGAACCCTAAACTGACGGGTTAAGCCACCTCATCAACCCTGATCTGATGAATTAAGATTTCTCAACCTACGTTGGCTACGTAGTTGTGGAACACAAGGATGACTACTAAGAATCACACCCTGAACTAGCGGGTGAGTTCCCATCCTTGGGTTCACTCGGTGCTAACCTCTACTCCCATCTGGAGGGACTGGACATGAATAACTGACTGTGCATAACTTAATCTTACTGAATTCCATTGACTGGCGGAATGTTACTGATATCTGATAACTAACTAAGATCATGAGGTTTTCCTGAGTCATATGACTGATTGAAGTTTATGGAATCATAGCTTGAGTTCGGATATCATGAAACATGATATGGCTCTAGGCACACAACTATAGTTTTTGGGTACAAGTACCCCCAGGACTCGATAGGAGGAAACTGACACACATGACATGACTTGATCACAAGATTTGAGTCTACAATTCACAATATCATAAGTAAGGCTTTCATAATAAGAATGATTCTCAACAAACTGTCACATGATTAGGAATGCACACAACATGTATATACTTGCATGGCTTCAATAACATAGTCATTCCATATCACAACAATATCATGAGCATCTCGTACAACTTTTTCAATTCAAGACAATAGCACGGGGATCACGTTGAACATAAACTTAGAACATGGAATAGTCATTTAGGACTTATTATGTCATAAAATCATGATTTATATTCCCTTAGGTATTTTCACAAACACCTTACATGAACATCTTAGGCATAGGTGGATTCATCAAGATTACAAATATTCAACCACCAATTGCACATATTTATACGTTAAATACCACCATATCCTCACAATAAACATACAAAGATCCCATCTTAGGCATCATCAAACTCCAACCACATGAACATCAACCACCAACAACATAAACATCATAATAAAAAATTTAAAAGATGGTTCTTGAGCTTCATGGACGAAAGGAGTCTATGAATCAACTCACGCATACCTTAGAAGGAAGATTCTTGATGATTGACGGAGGAATTTTCTTGAAATCGGATCTTCAAGCTTAGTTACGTAACCCTAGTTGTTTTTCTCTTTTAGTGCTCCTGTATAATGAGCTTTGAGATTATAATAGGGTCGTAATATGTTTAGAAGCTATATATTTCATAGGGTTAAGTTTAGGGACGTGTAAGGAGTGTTAAAAGACTTACTCAAAACAGAGTGTTTTTGGCACCTGGAACTGACTTAGGCGGCGCCCAAGTGATTGCCTAAGCTAGGTTGGGAGGCGCCTAACCAATCGCCTATGTTTGGTTGGGCGGCGCCTAACAAATCGCCTATCCTTACTGTCTCTCACGAAAATAGGCATAACTTTTCGCTCGGGTATTAGATTAAGGCAAAATTGGTATCATTAGAAAGCTAATTCGATTCTCTACAATTTGGTGGGTCTAAATCAGCAAAAATACCACATTAACATTGAGTTATACTCGTTCAAAGATGACCCTTGCAAAATCAAACACTAAAACTTGATGGATTCAAAAACTCTTAGCTTGTATTACCTTAAGTGACTCATATGAACATGATTAATGCATCATAAGCTATCCTATCACTAGGATATTCATTATAAGTCATGTACTCAAGTATGAATCACAA
>NC_061120.1:48517897-48557159 GCF_002878395.1 Capsicum annuum
ATCATAAGCTATCCTATCACTAGGATATTCATTATAAGTCATGTACTCAAGTATGAATCACAGGATAGGAGATAGGAATACTTATTCACTTCCTAGCTTAGAAATATGGTATTACACATAACACCTTTCTGGTTCTATGGATATATAATCTACTCAATTCAAATAAACATTATCCCTACTTTACTGTTGCTAAACTTCTGAGTTTGTTCTTTTAAGTCTAGATCATATATTGTTATAGAATTCTGAGAAGGGATCGAAGGGCACATCTGACTTTGTCCTAGTACACGATTTTCATAAATAAGAACGAACTCCTTCAAACTTTGGAACATAAAGGCACTAATAGGATCCTTTTGAGCCCACATGCAATCCCATAATTATTTATGGGGACTGTTTGAGAAAACTCTATTAGTAGGAATTTAAGCTTGACTATTTTTGTTACCTTAAAAATAAGGCAGATTTGGCATGAATGGAGCAATGTAAGAATTGGTATAAGTTTCTTAAGAAACATCTCTACTGCATAATCTGAGATATAAAAAAAGGGAACGTTTCTTAAATACTTTGTAGCCTCTAGATAAAAAGTACAAATATCTCTATACTATTTCACAAGACTCTACTACACACGACTTCATAGACACCCTAAAAAACTTGAACCTTGTTCTCTGATACCAAGTTTGTCACGACCAGAGACTATCCTTAGTCATAACACGATAGTTAGAACCAAAAATGATCCTAAGCTAACCCATGTACTGGTATGATACTTGATTAACTAATTTAATATATATGTAAATGCTAAATAACTAAGAAGAAGTATAATCAACATAAGATAAATTATTTCAATACATAACTGATCAAAGTTTACAACACTAAAATTTAAGAGAGAGAACAACTTAAATTACAAATTTTGACTCTGACTGACCATCTATAAAGCTTGTACAGTACTAACTATTGGTAGTTGGGACATGACTCTAACTATCTCAAATCAATACATAATAATAATGAAAATAAAATACAAGAAATGCAACTAACTTGAGTTCTCAAAATAACTGAACTCATCACCTACTGGCTAAATGTGGTGAACTATCTGACCCTGGTGTATGGGCTACATTTGATACCTATATTACAAATAAATGTATCCATAAATACATATATGTGTTCAGTACTTTGGAATGTATTAATTATATAAGACATGCACTAAATCATGGAAATACTTAATGTATGCTTTAAAACTAAAGGCATAAGATTTTTTCTAAAATATGCATTGAAATCATGGTTGTATGAAAAAGTTGTAAGTCTTATAAAAAATTTTATATCATAAGTTGAAAACACTTCTGTAAGCTGGAAAATAGTAGGAACATGAGTACCATATGCAAATCTCAAGTTAAAGTTGAATAGGCTATAAAACTGTATAGATGATCATGTATGAATACTGAGCATGAATGCATGAATATATAAAACAAATGCAAGACCAAGTAAAGCATGTACTGAAATGATCTGAATAAATAAATAACTAATAAACTGAACACTTAGTCATGCAAACCTGAGCTGATATAATCTAATTACTAAACTGAAATTGCAAGAGTTAACTACAATCGACATGCCCCAATCTGAGCTAATCAATATCTAACCCGTAACCCTAGTTCGAAGAGTGTCAATACCTTTCTATGGTTACTAATACCAACGGTGTGGATCCATAAAGCTTATGTCTCGAAGGACCAGGATGTCAAGCCTAAACTAATGGGTAACCCTCGAGATGGTGTTAAGCCTAAACTGATAGGTAACCCCTCATAACCGATAGTGGCTATGTAGTTCTAGAACTTAGGGACTACTACTAACGACTCTGCCTAAATTAGTGGGGGAGTCATCATCCCTGCATTCACTCAGTGTTATGTATTACTCTCAACTTAAAGACACGGAAGTGTAAACTGGTAGATACATTAATAACGGATATGCTAAAGTCATGGTATTCTAAAAATAACAGTGTATATATAATCTAAAGTATTTAAAACCATGTAAACTGATCATAATAAGGAAATTTCATGAATAAAGCCTAAAAATTCAATAACTAATAAATGCTCAACATGAATATGATAATCTAAATATAATGATACAAACATAGTCTGAATGACTGGTAACTTGAAAATCTAGAACATGCATAACTATCTTGGTATCGGGTGTTTATAACCTGCCATCACTTTAAATACAGTTAAATACAATAATTTCAAATAATGACATAATAGGAAATTTCATGACTTAAACTCAAAAACCCAACTATTTTATCCAAAAATAAGTTATCATGATTAGGGTATAGAAGAATACTTGAAATTATGAGGAAACACTTGTTCATGGTTGAATTCAAGAATTACATGGAGGAATCATGGAATTTATGCTTTTCATAAACCCTAGTTTATGGTACTCATAAAATTCAAGAATAGAAATTATAATTTTGGGCATGATGATGAGTGGTGAATTTACCACTCATTCACACTCAAAATTCATGCACACTACTATGATTTGAACGTATGAATGAGACAAATTTGTGATTGTATGCACTAATTTCCACAATTTGTAGGCTTACATGTGATGAGAAAGAAAAATATGTAATTGAGCTGAAAAGGAACAAAAAAAAAAGAAGTGCAGCTGGAAGACCTAGGGTAGAATTTGGTCTCAATTATCATGATCATGGCCTAAGGGCAACGATCAAGGCCAGTCAAGTTTGGTCATTTTCTATGATACCTTTGATCTAAATAAGTTTGCGGTAGCCATGATTACGGACAAGCTTCAGCAATCACAGCAATGTAGGCCTATGCCCAGAGGTAATTTTGTAATTTTATATGACCAACCTCAAATCCCTTAAAAGGCTCAAACCCTTTTTTATTTTAGAATTCTAGACTTTTAGGAACAATTAAATTAGAAATTTTCAAGCCCTAATTTGGGCAACAACTGTATTTGAATATAGTGAAATTGAAGGATGGATGCTTTGAATAAACCTTATGTTATATTTCTCTCTCTTTACTTCATGAGTAGCTAAACTTTCCGTGTCTTGGGATTATGTTGAACTAAGGTACAATTATGTGTCGGTTGTGATGTATTTGTGTAGATTCTAGTTTTTTGATGATGGGTTTTACTATTGCTTGTTTGAAATGGTTGGGGTTTGTGAGTGAACACCATAAATACCCAAAATGGATTTATGGGTGAAAACCCTAAATTCTTGAAAGCTTATATTATCCTTGAAAGATGGGTGTAGGTAAACTTTTGGAACCCATATCATCCTTGAAAGAGGGATATGGGTGACAAAGCAATAGTGGACAATAATGGATGTAGTTTGCTATATTTTGCCATCTTACTATAAGGGTGAGTAGAGAGTTAGTTATGTCTTGGGCATCTTCCTAGAAATAGGGATGCCCAATTATGGTATTAGGTGATTGTAATTGGCACACTTGTTAGGTACTCAAAGGGTCCATGAGTGATATTCTTGAGGTTTTGTTGACAAACTAGCCTCAAGGAATTTTGACCTAGCCTATGACATGACCTGAACCTGTGCCTTATCGTAATAGGCATCCCAAGTCTAACAAGGATTGAGGATTACCCCTAATACCCAACCCAACCTCCAAACCCATACCCCGAGTTAGATAAATTCACAATGTATAACAAGATAGAGTTATGTACCACACATTACTTTGGGATAGGTCCATGACCATGACCAACCCAACTAAGTCAAACCATCTAATACCAAACCAACAACCATAATGTAAACCAATCCATAACCTTTCCATAACATAATTAGATGGAACAATCACAAATAAAAAATAGTCAATCTATATTAACCGTAATACCAATACCAACTTCAAGGTTAACACCAATGCTGACATCGCCCATACCAACCCATAGTTGTATCACAAAGCTTCCAACCGAAGTCAAATCAATATCTAGTTGGGACATGCCCTCGACCATAGCCCAAACCAAAGTCTAACAAATAACAAAGTATAAAGACAAGACCATAACACAAAATGAAACCTTTTGAGTTATGAAAGCTCTCCACTTCAAGCCATCTCTAAGTTATTCCTAAATTTGATCACTAAAAAAGAGGAGTAATATGTCCGGTTCGTGTATCTCGTGGGGATACAATGCTCGAAGATGTGTTAGCAAGTGAATGCTATCTTGAACTAACGATAAGGATAAACTAATGCCAATATTTAAAAACTAAGTAAATAACCATATGCATTCATATCCATACATACATACATACATATATATATAATCCATGCCAGGAAAAGGGATAGAGTTTAGCATGCATTTAAAATAATTAACCTGGGTTCATGTAGCTTAACAATCCTAGAACTACCCATAGGCTATATGGGTCCATTATTGTAATACCACGTACTAATATTAGCTCGATTTACTCTTAGTTACATGCTTAAGGCTTGAAATTTTCACTAAGTGTTGGGGACTTAGCCATTTTAAAGATCTCTAAACTTTGAGGATTTTTATTTTGGTTGTCCCAACCCTGAGATATTAGTTTTTGACTTAATTCATGTACATGGATGTAAGAAGTATGCCTCAAAGGAGTTTTGGATTTTTCAGGAAAGGTTTAAAAAATATTTGGGTCACAGAACCAATGGGTCACCGCGATAGGCCTGTGACACAGCATTAGTCTCGATCGCATATTGATCGAGTCGCAGTGAAGGTATTGTGTCCAGTTCTTGATTTATAATTGAATACATGTGTCATGATCTTTATCCTAGTGTGTGAAGTACTTATGAGGTAAAAAATATTCATAGGAATCACTTAGAATAAAGTTGATCTAAGATCCTTTGATTTGGCCAAATTCTGGTATTCGATTCAACAAGTTATAGGAATCACTTAAAACAAGGTTGAGCTAAGAGCCTTTGATTCGGCCAAATTTTGGTATTTAATTCTACAAGGGTCAACTTGGATCGTGTATAAATTCTTACATATATTAAATTTTTTAGGTCAAGATCCACCAAATTGTTGATAATTGAATTAGCTTTCCAATGATACCAATTTTGCCTTAATCTGATAATCGAGCTGAAAGTTATGATCATTTTTGTCAGAACCAGTAAACTACCATAATAAGACCGCATCGAAGTGACGTAACTGCGTCCATTTTTTTTATTTAAATAATTGATGAGCAATTAAACTTTTTCCCCCTCAATTCATTGGTCCATAACATAACTTAGGCATCATTTAGGGCATAATTTTGCCCTTCTTCTCATATTTCCTCTTAAGAAAGCCCTCTCCTTTCCCCAAGAACAAATTTAATTCCTTTTTCCCCAAGGAATCAAGAATCCAAGTTTCCCAAGTTCAATAACCTTTAAGAAATCATCAATAATTATGTTTTCCTCTCAAGTTAAAAGCTTAAGGTATGTGGAGTAATAATTCATTGGACCCTTTCACCCATGGAGTCCAAAAGAACTTTTCTTTTGATTAAAGAATGAACTTTCTATCAATATGGAATTTTCTATGTTCAATAAAGATTAAATTTTGTGTTTTCATGGTGATTTAAATTAAATTCAATCCCTGTATGGTCCCATGCAATATTTGATTTCCTTATGCTATGAATTTTAGTTTCCCATGTCTTACTCAAGTATAATTCATGATTTGCTTAATGTTCATGTTTAGAATATCCCCATGCACATGTTCATGCTTTCAACATGTTTGATGAAATTCTCATGTCTTAGGTTGAACCATAATTCAATACTACAGTCTTAAGTCTACTCATCATATTTTATAATCATTCAGTGCTGGTGGGTTATGAACACCTGATACCTATGTGTTTTATATGATTTCTATTTTTCAAGTAACAAGTCAGTCAGACCATGGTCAAGTTGAGCATTATCAGTTTATATGCTTATAATTACCTCATAATCTATATGAACTGTTATTTTCAGAATACATGACCTGAGCTTATCTGTTATCAGTTATCAATGTATGCACCAGTTAGTATTTTAGTGTCTTTTAGTTGGGAGTAGGATTTAGCATTGAGAAAACCTAGAGATAGGGGTTCACCTTCCAATTAGGACTGGGTCTTTTGCAGCAGTCCCTAAGTTCCAGAACTACGTAGCTAGTATAGGATTATGAGATATCACCTGCCAGTTAGGCCTGATACTCTCTTAGGGGTTACCCTCCAATTAGGACTGACTCCCTAGTCCTTTGGGACATAAGCTAAGTGATCACGTCCGTTCAATTGCTACTCCGATGGTAAGGATAGAATATCCCTCCTCAACTTGAGTCAAACATTAGACTCCATGATATCTCACATAGTTTATGTTGGTTAAATTATAGCTCCCACAGTCTTAGTATAATATTCAGTTCATGTTTTCTTGACCAAAGCAAAAAGATTTATAGTTATTCAGTTATACAGATTTTAGTATTTTAGTTTAAAGATTATTTTAGAAATATACTTATGCTTGGTCTTGCATTCTCAGATATTACAGTTTTTGTACATTCATGCTCAGTTATCTCATGTTGAGTTAGTCTTATCTCATATGCACATTACCCCATAGTTTTAGTCCAGTTATTCAGGCTAAGTATAATTCTATTTTACATGATCAGTATTCATATATTTGCTACTCAACATACTGATTTTAGTTATCCTTTTTTCTCAGATTTCAGTTATTTGGTCACATAGACATCAGTCATTCAGTTGATCAGATCTACTTAATATATGTTACATTAGCTTTGTAAGTTTATTCATTCAGGCTCAGTATGTTTGCATATTTACATCTATGAGTTAAGACAGTTCCCACCATATAGTCTCAGACCCAATATTCATACCTCATCCTCAGTAAAGCTTCTATAGCATATTCAGTGCTACAAGAGAATGGCTTAGAACATTTATGTTTCTACTGCCTCCTAGATTACAGAATTATTTTTAGCTCATGATTTACAAATTCTCTATAATTTACAGTTTTTACGTATAGTCATGTTTCAAATATATATTTCAAAAAATAACTTATATCCTAAGTATTACAGCATATTTGAAATATTTCTATGATTTAGTTTATGCCTCCATATACTCAGTGCATTCCAATGTACTGACCACACATATGCATTTGTGGCTACATCCTTCATAATGTAGGTTCCATATGTATCTCTTACACCAGGGTCAGATAGTTTATAGATTTCATCCAGCAGGTGATGAGTTCTCCTATTTTGAGAACTCTAGACAGTTGTCGATCATGTACTTTATTTTGATTTTCCATATGTATTGATTAGTTGTCATTGAAGGCATATCACAGCTATGTATAGTTAGTATATTAGAGGGTTCATAGAAGTTAGTTAAAGTCTGTCATGTAATTTGAATTTCTTTCTTCAGTTTTATCATAATGTAAATTGTATTAGCATTAACTTTATTCAGAATTTTCATGATTATGTTTTCTCTCAACAAATTAATTTTTGTAATATATTCTAAATTAATTTCTCAAGTATCATATCATTCATGGGTTTTCTTAGGATCACTTGTTGTTCCAAGCACCATTTTACGACTAGGGGGTACTCTCGAGTCATGACAAACTTGGTATCAGAGCCCAGAGTTCAAGTATCCTAAGGTGTCTATGAGTCCGTGTCTAGTAGAGTCTTGCAGAACGGTATGAAGATGTCTATACTTTTTTTTGAAAGGCTGCAGGGCATTATAGAAATGTTTCCCTTCTTCTATGTCTCAGATCATACAGTAGAAGTTTTCTCTAAGGAACTTATGCAGATTTTTATGTTAATCCATTCATGCTTTCTCTATCTTATTCTTAAGGCAACAAAACTAGCTAGCTTAAATTCTTACAGATAGAGTTTTCTCAAACAATCCCCCATAGACAGTTATGGGATTACATGCAGGCTTAAAAGTATCCCACCAATGCTTTTATGTTCTAAACTTTGAAAATGTTCATTTTTGTTCATGAAAAATCGTGCATTGTGTCGAAGTCAGATGTACTTTTAGATCCCTACATAGAATCCTATGATAGCATATGACCTAGAGTTAGAAGCATGAACCTAGATGTTTAGCAGCAGTAAAGTGGGATAGTGTTTATCTGGATTTAGCAGATTATGTATTCATGGAGCTAGTTGTATGAGGGGTGAATCAGTAAGCTTGAAATAGTGTATATATGAATTTAAGTTTTTTATTCAAAAATATATGTTGTTGATGCTGGATATGTTGGTGTAATGGTAATTCTCATGGTTTAGATATGATGTTAGTAGGCTATGAAGGAAGTTATTATGGTTCATTGAAGGTTTGGGGATATCCATGTTATGTGTTAGAATCTAAGTTTGAATCTTTGAAGATTGAGCTAATATAAAGAAGAGTTGAAGCTCTAGATGGTGTGAACTCAGGGTTTGGTGATACTCATGATGATTCTAAATTATTAAGTGTCCAAGCTATTTTATAACGACTATAGGGTGAATAGCAAGTTAAGTGTTGTATACCAGATGGAAATACTAGAAGCAGGTTTTACATTTTCAGTGTAGTCTTTTAGGTTGAGTTTATTATTTATCTGTATTGTTATATCTTGAACTCTAGAGTAAAGTGATTGAATTTTATTTTAGAGATTTTAAAAGGGTCCACAAACTTAGAATGATGTCTTAAATATAAGGGGGACATGATAAAACAAGGAACTAAGTCTGGCTCTCAGATTCTAGTAGTGATGTCAGTGTACTGTAGAACATCAGTAGGGGAGGAAGATACCCGACCCATTTTTATCTCAATGCAAAGTTTTGTACTTTAGTTATTATGATATCTACTCATGCCTTACATGTCAGATCCATGATCATAGCTTGTATTTATGCATTTGTCATAAAAATCATATACACTTCCAGTTTCTAGTAAGAGGAGTTTCAGTTCACTCAGTAGTACGAATCATATTTCATGAATTTATGAACTCCAAACTCAGGTCATGAAGCTCATGACTCATGTACTCATGCTTTACAGAATGTTCAATTCTAGGTACTCATGGTACACCCTTAATGACTAGTGAAATTCAGATTATGTCATGTGTATCCTTAATTTTGATCACTTTAATGAATTCATGCTTTTATGGGTGGTCGTTTAGAAGTTCGTATGTTGCTATGAAGATAGGCTTGAATGTCATATTGGTGTATAAGTGGATGAATGCATTGTACGTTAATGAATTCCTAGTAAGAGGTTGAATATAGTTGTTGAAATGGTACTACGAATTATTCATGAGATAAAAGTTGTGAAAACGAATGGGTTATTGAATTCATGATTCAGATTAGTGTTATGGTGTGATGTGTTGTACCTTGTGGCTTTGAGTTAGGATTGATCATGGTGAGAAAATTTAGTTCAATTCAGACTTAAGTAATGGATTTATCAATGCCAATGTAAGAATTATAAGTGGAATCAAATGAGCCTAGTGTTTGAGAGAAAAAGCATAGTTGAGGGAGTGCTTGAAAAGTGTGGCTAAGCTTAAAAGTTAGCAGTTGCATTGACTAAGGCCTAGTGATTCTATCCTAGCTTATGTTTTATAGGCCTATGTACCATATTACAGAGTGATAGCCATATTGAGATTCCTTACTCAGATATCCTACTCAGATTAAGCCCAAGATCCTTTGTTCCCTAATGTTATTAGAACTTCTTTGAAAAAGCGTTGAATAAATACTCCAGTTGAGTGTAAGATTTCAGTATAATTCAGTCTGTATAACTAGCAATTCAGTTTAGCAGTCAGAAAGACAAGTTCCTATGATTTTTTATTTTTCCATCTAGCCTTACTATTCGGAGTTTCATGAATATGGCCATTCCATGAGCTAAAATATTCATATCTATGCAAATTATGAATTCATCTCAGTTCATGCATTATGCCTTATGCATTAGTTTCAGATTCTAGATATTCAGTTATGACTCAGTTCGTAAATGTCCCATGCATCATCTTAGTCTTTCCTTAGTATTTCATCCAAGTCAGTATCATTCGAAGGACGAATGATCCCAAGGGAGAGATAGTATAACACCTCAATTTTTCAAGTCCTAAACCTCTCAGCTTTTCTTCTCAAAACCAGATCTAACCTGAGGTAATAGTTACTCATGAGTTAACTCTCTTATTTTTATTTCAGCCTTATAACCATTGTATATCATTGCATGTATTCACAAAATCAGTTCATTTCATTTATCATTCTCAGAATCAGTTATGCACAAATGTTCCAAGTCATGCATGTTCATTATATGATCTTAGTTACCTTAGTATAGTACTCTCAGTCTAAACAACCTCATTCAAGGAAGAATGTTCCCAAGGGGGAGATATTGTAACACTCGTTCTAATCATAGCTCAATTCAGCTCTTAGTTGCATATGTAAGGGTCTTAAGGCTTAAAATTTTCACTAAGTATTGGGGACTTAGCCATTTTCAAGACCTTTAAATTTTGAGGATTTTTATTTTGGTCTTCCTGACCTTATGACATTTGTTTTGAGTTAATTAATGTTCAGGAATGTAATAAGTGTGTCTCAGAGGAATTTTAGATTTTTCAGAAAAGGTTTGGGGCATGTTTGGGTCACGAAATCAGTGGGTTACCACGATATGCCCGTGATATGGCATTAGTCCCGATCGCATGTTGATCGTATCGCAGTGAAGGTGTTGTGTCCAGTTCTTGATATATAATTGAATACATGTGTCATGAAATTTATTCTACTGTATGAAGTGCTTATGACGTGAAAATGTTCATAGGAATCACTTAGAATAAAATTAAGCTAAGAGCCTTTGATTAGGCTAAATTTTGGTATTCAATTTTACAAAGGTCAACTTCAAAAGTGTATAACTTTTTACATATAAGGGATTCCCAAAAAATTGTAATTGAATTAGCTTTTCAACGATACCAATTTCGCCTTAATTTGGTACCCAAGAAGAAAGTTATGATCATTTTTGTCAAAAAGAGTAAGCTACCGTGATAAGACCGCATCGCGGTGACTTAGTTGCGTCTAGTTTTTTTTATTCAAATAATTGAGGGGAAATTGGTTCTTTTTCCCCTCAATCCATTTGTCTATAACATGACTTGGGCATCAGTTAGGGCATAATTTTGCCCTTCTTCTCTAATTTTCCTCTCAAGAAAATCCTCTCCTTTCCCCAAGAACAAATTCAATTCCTTTTTCCCCAAGTAATCAAGAATTCAAGTTTTCCAAGTTCAAGAACCTTCAATAAAGCATCAAGAATTGTGTTTTCCTCTCATGTTAAAAGCTTAAGGTATGTGGGGTAATCATTCATGGGTCTCTTTCACCCATGGAGCCCAAAACCCTTTTATTTCGATTAAAGAATGAACTTTCTATCATTATGGTATTTTATAAGTTCAAGAAAGATTGAATTTCATGTTTTCATATTGATTTAAATTAAATTCAGCCTATGTATGGTTCCATTCAAGATTTGATTTCCTCATGCTATGAATTTTAGTGCCCTATGTCTTACTTAAGTAAATTTCATAATTTGTTGAATGCTTATGTTTAGATTATCCCTATGTACATGTTAATGCTTTCAACATGTTTAATGAAATGCTTATGTCTTGGGTTGAATTATGATTTAATACTACAGTCTTAAGTCCAAATGTAATGTTTTATGATCATTTAGTGTTGGTGGATTATGAACACCTGATACCTATGTGTTTTATATGATTTCTATTTTTCAAGTAACAAGTCAGTCAGACCATGGTTTTTAATATCATATTCAGAACTCCACGATCATGTTTAGCATTATTAGTTTATATCTTTGTAATTACCTCAGAATCTATATGCACTGTTATTTTCAGAATACCTTGACTTGAGCTTATCAGTTATCATTTTTCAGTGCATGCATCAGTTAGTATTTTAGTGTTTTTCAGTTGGGAGTAGGATTTAGCATCGAGCAAACCTAGGGATGGAGGCTCACCCGCCAATTAGGACTGGATCCTTAGTAGCAGTCCCTAAGTTACAGAACTACGTAGCTATTGTAGGATTATGAGATATCACCCACCAGTTAGGACTGGCACTCTATTAGGGGTCACCCGCTGATGTCTCCCACAACTACACCTAAACTAAAAGTATAATGAGGTCGAATGCAAATACTACAAGGTTGGGGTCGATTTCACAAGGAAAATATGAATAGTTGTTTTGCCTTGTTGTAATCCACGAGTTGTACAGGAAAGTAAATGGGGGAATTTTTTTATTATATGCAAATAGTAACCAATTTTTGAGTGCTTTTGAGTTGAAATAAATATGAGACAAACGTTAGGTCTGTGCTCTCCCTAGCTTCTAAACTGTGTAAATTTCTCGTGATCAACCCAATTATTTTGTTGCTCTTCATGAAAATCCTAAAAGAAAGGTATTATCCACTACTTGAAGATAAATTTCACCCTTTTACTAGGTTATCATCGCAAGGTGTCGCCTTATTACCCCTTGATACGACCTTAGTTACACTTTTCGAGGTAGGATTAAGTGATAAGATGAGATACTTGGTTATTGTACCCTAAATCACTGTCTTAAATCTTCATTCTTCGTAATTGCAAGATTCTTGGTTATAGAATGGATGTGAATACAGGTAATCTCAAGCGTCTGCAGCTGCTATGAGTTTATTTATTGAAAAGAAGAATTAAGATACATGAAGAAACTTTAGAATAATTGAGTCTCACACTTCCTCTATGTTGCTAATCCGCTAAGCTTCCCACAACCCCGGCTAAGGAGATTAGCTGCTCATGTTCATGCAATAAACCATGATTATCTATGAAGAACACATAAAATCAATTGCACAAGAATAAGATGAATAAACTCCAAAGTATTTAATTAAATAAACCCTAAAATCTCAAGAACAATTGTAAAAGTATGTAATAATGTGTTACAATGCGTAAAAGAACGTCACAATGAACAACTTAATAAAATATAAACCCTAGGGTATTTATAGTATCTCAAAATAACATAAATCCTATTAAAAATGGGAAAGGTAAAGTTAAGTCAACAGTCGGTACAACTCGGTATTCACTCGTATCCTCAACTTACTAGTCGTACCCTGCCTTGTCGTATCTTTCCATTGTCTGATCTGCCCAAGGCTTATACTCTATGTTCAGCATACGATTTCTTCTTATGAGTCATACCTGAGTGTACAACTATTGTCCTTCATCCGTATTCACCTGGGACTTCTTCTTTTTCGAGTCTTAAACATTTGTTTGTCTAAGACACGCCTATACGAATTGTACTCAGACTTCTGAATCATATAGATTAGACACTTCAACTCCTAGATAGTAGCTCAGGTCTGTTATGCTTATGAATTATGCATATGACTCGTACCCTAGCTTACGACTGGGTACTTGAGTCGTATCTTCCTCATACTTGGCGCCTCAATTTGGCTTTTGGTTCTGTTATTCATATGATTCAGTATATGAGTCATATTGATTGGTTACGACTCAGGTGCTGACCTGTATACTGATTGAAGTTGGTCTTTTTCAGATTTTTTTCTTATCTTTATGTCCAAGTACTGTAGACCTATTTTACCTGCAATTCACACCAAAGTGCATTATATCTAACAAAATACCCTAAGTTCATGCATAAATTCATGGTTTTAAGCAGCGAAAGTGTTGTGTTTCCATGCCACATCAACAGCCTCAACTTAAATTTTTGCATGTCCTCAAACAAACAAAGCCAAATTACTAATTTCTAGCACAGAGTCGATGCTTAAATAGGAAGATCTCAAGAAAACCCATGGCAGTGATTTTGAATTAAATTTCAATCTTGTTGTTTCCCTCATAATTTTTAAACTTTTCAAATCAAATTTGTGTATAGAAATTTAGCACATGTAGAAACACGATAGAATCTGATAATGACATTACATTAGCAATAGACACTTAGGCATATACATGCTTTACATTCATCAAACAATCTAGCAACCTAGAAATAACCCATGTGCACTCATAGTCAAAAAAATCCCATTCACACTTCATGGATAGACTACTCTATTCATGGATAGACAAATGACCCTCTCTCACACACAAAAAAGTGTCACTGGTTTGTACAAAATGCCATAAACTTGCCCTTATGCTCTTTTTCTAAGTTGTCAGACAATTACAACATGATCACTATAGGACTTTATTTAGCTTGTAATATAGGCTTGAGGTTGGTATGATACGTATGGATTTTTAAAGTGACTAAGCCTCCTGGACACTACGCTCTTCTCAAGGTCCACTACTTTTGACTTCATTTATTTCAACCCTTTTGTCTCCCTTTTTCTTCTAAGCATATTCCACTTAGATCAGGTGTTCCTTTCTAACACTTATTTTTCTTATTCTTTTTCTTTTTCTATGCCTTTTACATTTCTCTCTTTTCTTTTCATCATGCCTGCCCATATTTCAACTATTTCCCTTGTACACACTTTTCTTCATTCTAGCTTTTCTCTTACACACACCTATAATAGTCACTCTCAACTTAGGCAATTTTCCTGAGTTGAGGTGCACAGTGTCCACAGAGGGACCAGGGTCAAAACAGGTTCATTATAAGTTAAACAGGAAGGTGATAGTTGTAACAAAAAAAATTAGTTTAACAAGGCTCAAATATTTGGATCAAGGGGATTTATCACTTTGGTTAAGGCATTTTAGGCTCGAGTGGACTTATGCAGAAATGGCCTATGATCATATCCTACTTAACCACCCTAGACCTAGGTAAAAGCAATCGGGCAAGTTCTAGATTCCCACACGATTGGGAACTCTGTAAACCTTACAAGCACACTTGCACAGGGCTACACCACTAAGTACTAGTTATCAAACTATGCAATTGTTTTGTCTCAAACTGTACTATCCCTAATCCTAATGCCATTATCAGATACTCTACAGTCTCACACAAATATATACATCATGTAAATACTTAAAAAATAAAATTTAAGGGGATTCAACATTTTCAATCATTTTTAAATAATTTTTAGCATAACATTAACATCAATTTTCACAATGGCATTTCAAAAAGGCAATAGTGTTGTTTTCTCAATCACAAAGTAAAACTCTAAGCAGAATCAAAATCTTTCAATACATAAGAAATTAGAAATTTAATCAAAATCCCTCAATCATAATCAAAAAATCAAAAATCTCTGCTACCATAGGCGCGCTGATCTACTCCTTATCTCAGCTGCCAATATCAAACCTTCAACTCATAATAGATTTTTACTTGCAGCTACATCTAAAAATTTTCAAATTTCTAACAAAATTTTTGGCACCCCTACCCCCAACTTAAGAACGTTGCACTGTCCTCAATGCTATAAAAATAAGATAGAGTAAGGATAAGGGTCATACCTTGGTGCTCAAGGCATTAGAGCATCAATATTAATACGTGAGACCTTAGGTCGGGTCCTACACTCATCGTCAATCATCCCATCAATTGAGCCTTATTCAATAGTAGTCGAGGGCACAATAGCAACTCCCTCAGTATTGGAAACTGGAATTCTCAACCCACTAGCTCCCTTAGCTATTTCTAGGACCCGTGTCTGACAGTCTTACCCATCCTGTATGCTATCATGTCTGGCTTTCTTCCTATCTGCTTTAGCTTCCTTCTTCTTTCTCTTCTTTTCTCTACTTTCTTTCTCGGTCTCCTCAGCCTACATATCTACCGGGGTAGCCCAAATATTAGGCACATCAACTATAGGAATCATAGTCTCCACAACTAGATTAGTAATAAATGGCATCTCATATAGCTCAGTGACCATCTTTTTTATCTCCGTAATCTTTTCTCATATATCAGCAACATTGGGTGTCTGCCCAGTACCTAAATATCGGGTAATCCTCAACTCAAATACATGTAGGTGCACTTGGACTCACCTATCCTATGCTTTGAACTGCCTGTCAATCCAACTTTGTACTCTGCCCTTTATTAGACCTACCTTCATAGTGAGAGTAGCCAACTGGGTCTCAACTTTAGTCAAAGTAGCCTGGAGATCAACATCATACCGGGAGGCATACCCCATGGCCTTGATAGCATAAAATGGACTGGCAGTGGGGCACAAAAAGTACCCTTTGCATCTGTGGGTGTAGAATCAATCTGTGCACCTGACTCAGTAGTCTCAGCTAGAGCAGGGGCATCTGTCCGGTCATCTTATGAGAACAATCCCACCATACAATCAACAGTCTGTCACATAGGTCGGGCCAGAGGGTTGGTCTCATCCTTAATTATCCAAATGTCAAACACCCTTCGATCCTTAATCATCTCACTAATGTCAGCTAACTCCAACTCTCCTGTAGCTCAGCATATCTGAGTAATCATGTTAGGGTAGGCTAGCATTGTCTTTTAACTTCTGACTGCACTATCTCTTAATTCTCAAGATAAGAACTCACCCACATCAAATACATACCCTACTATGAAACCTGTTATCATAGCAGTCCAGACTGGGCTTAAAATATTATCTCTTATTGTTAGACACAACCTGTGTTGGGCTAGTGTCCACCAAGATATACCCTCAAAACTAAGGGGTCCCTTCTTGATTTACTGCGAATCCCCAAACCACCTGCAACCCAAGTGAAATGCTCACCATGTGCATCTATCCACTCAGCTATCCACCTAAACATCACTATTTTCTAATCAGTACCCAACATTCGATATGTAATCTTTCTTATCTCGGACATTCTGTAGTCTATCTCGTTGGTGTTGGTCGGGGCCTGATATTCTGGCCCAAATAGAAAGCTATTGATAGTTTAGAGAGAAATATCAACATGCACACCTCATATAATGAGGAAGGTAATAGGGTCACCTTCCTTTTACAACATACCCTGTGGATATTGCTGTTGAATTTCTTTTTTGTATACGGCATAGAACTTATGAACAAGTACCTTACTGTATCTACCCGGTGCTCTCATTATCTAATCAAAACCATATTTCCTGAAGTGCCTTTCAAACTCGGGTACTTCAGCCATCCCTATGGTCTTCATCCTTCTCTCTGGATATAGCACTCTCTTTATCTTACCACCTAAAAGATGAGACAGTCCTGTGTTAAAAGTCTCCTGAATGATAGGGTACCCCCATTATTCAATGATGGTCACTGGAATAGTGGTCAATGCAAGTGGTGGATCCTGTCTGTCTATAGTGGTCGAATCTACCTCATAACCCTGAGCATCATCTGCACTCTCCTCAGTTGAACTATACTCAGCCTCGCCATCATCATCATCAACTGGCACTGGTGTGTGCCGGAGAGACAGTTGTATTCTTTCTTTTCGGCCACCTTAGTGGTGGTGATTCAGATTTTTGTGGAACTACTTTCTTTACCTTCGATTTAGCAGATGCCTTTCTTTTTTCTCTGCTTTCTTTGATGAGTTTCCATCATACTCTTCTCCACTGCTTTCAGATGCAGAATCAAACCCACAAATACTAGTTTACTCACTCTCAACTGGTGCTTGTTAGTTCCCCTTTTTAGCAACTTTTTTGGATGATGAAGCATTCTTTGGAGGCATTTTCCTATAAGTACTCTAATATTAGTAACTAATAAAGAAAAGAAAAGAAAATTTTAAGATTAAAGTTAAATGTGGTCGATTTCAATTAGGTATGAGTGGTACGTACTGGTCGTACCCACTGAGTATGACTCGTATACCTGAGATGTATCCTAGATAGTGCATGACCTTTGTTCACTTGCCAGGTTATGGCTCCTTCTTACTAGTTATAAGGATTGGGTACGACTCGTCACCAACAGTCATAAGATGGTCAAAAGCTTTTATTTTATTATCATTCTTCCTAGGTGGGTACAATAAGTGTGTACAAGTTTTATGGTCTGGATAAGACTCATATGGATAAGTCGTATCCAATACAGAACCTTGAATTTGTTAGATTTTCATGTTGACTGTAGGTACGAGTCCCATTATGACTCTCATACCGGTGGTTATGAGTCGTAAAGAGTCTCGTATCTACTGCAACATTGAAGTCCAACTTTAAAGTTTGACTCTGATGTAAATTACCAAAGTACCCATTACTACTGGCAGCTATATTCAACATTTTAACACACATAAATACAAAAATCCATTTCTAAACCCTATATCTTCCCCAAGTTCAATTTTGCAACATATATACCAACACCATTCTATCATCTACCCAACATTTACATAATTTCTACTCAAAACATGTTTACAATGCAAAGAACAACTAATTTTCTCTTTACGAAGCAAAGAAAATATGATTGGGAACTTACTTGATTATCAAATCTCGATTTTAAATTGTTTTACTTCCCAAATTTGAGTTTAAGCACAAAAGTTGAAAGATTGGAATATGATGGTAGTGAAATCAAGTTGGAAACACTTGGATTTGTTGTTTGGAGGTTGAAATTTGAGTGAAAAATGCATTAGGTACGAGATGAAAGTGTCGGGTACCCGATCGGGTTTATTTTTTCTTTTTTAATTTAGGTTTTGGGCCGAGTCAACCCGAGAACTGACCTAGTAAGCCAAGATACAAGTGGTCTATACGAATCGTACCTAGGTTTACGGGTTATTTCTTGACTAATATGGCCCTGAGATCTTACCTGGGTTCTGGAAGGGGTACGACTCTTGGTCATGAACCGTATCCAAAGGGTACGACTCGCATTGGGAGTTATACTCATTCCAGAAACTACTGTCGGATTCTAATTGTTCTCTCAAGCCAATACGACTCCTACTCACTAGACATACTGTATAGATACAACTCATAAAGAGTCTGTATAATACCTTTTCAACTTCTCTAGATTTTGTCTGCATTCCTTTAGCCCTTTCACATTGAACAAACACATTACCATATAAATGAAATAAGTATAAAAATATGGGTTGACTCCAGCGCAGCGCGTGATTTAATATCGTGGAACGACGTAACTAAGATGGATACTTAGAGTTCACATACTGGCCTCATTGGTTGCCTCCCATGCAGTGCTTGATTTAACATCGTAGCACGATGCAATTTCCTGTATTACTTAGACATCATCAGGGTCAATATCAGCTAGCTCCCTTACCTCTTCTATATTTCCCATATAGTGCTTTATTTGTGTCTGTTACCTTGAATGGGCTTGCACTATCCTTCTTGAGTTCTAAATCACCATAGGGTAAACCTTCACCACTGTCAAATGACCATGCCATCTTGAATTTATCTTACCTAGAAACAAATAAAGCCTATAATTGTACAGTAGACTTGGTCACCTTTTTTAAAAAATCCTCTTCTCAATCTTACGGTTGTGATGCAACTTTATCCTCTCCTTATAAATTGTTGACCTTTCATATGCCTGGAGCCAAAATTTATCCAACTCATTGATGTTATTCAACCTCGACTTGGTTGTATCCTTCTACTCTAAATTCAACTTCTTCAACGCCCATAGTGTCTTATGCTCAACCTTAATGGGTAAATGGCAAGCCTTACTATACACTAGCTGATAGGATGAAGCACCTATAGGGGTTTTGTAAGTTGTATCGAATACCCATAATGCACCATCTGACCTTCTTTCCCAGTCAGTCCTATTGACATTCACAGTCTTCTCCAATATGGACTTGATTTCTCTATTAGACACTTCCACTTTTCCACTAGTCTACGGATGATAAGGTGTTGCCACCTTATGATTCACACCATATTTTTCAAGAAGAATCTTGAATAGATGATTGCACGAATGTGAACCTCTGTCACTAATAATATCATGTGGCATATCGAATCGAGAAAAGATGTTCTTTCTTAAAAATGCAATGACACTCCATCCTTCATTATTAGGAAGCGCACTTGCTTCCACCTACTTTGACACATAGTCAACAGCCACAAGTATGTAATTCATGTCACACGAACTCACAAAAGGTCCCATGAAATCTCCGCCCCATACATCAAACACTTCCAATTCTAAAATATGGGTCATACACTATTTATGTCTTCTATAAATAGTACCTTGTTGTTGATATTGATCACACCTAGCAGAATAATCCTGAGGATCTTTGTATATAGTCGGCCAATAATAGCCGCATTATAGGATCTTATGGCTATAAGGGTCCCTTTATGATGACCCCTAACTGGCGATGAATGACAAGCTTCAATTATGCTTATCATCTCCATTTTAGGTATGCACATACGAATGATTCCATCCGCACAAATTTTTAAAAGATAAGGTTCATTCTAGAAAAATTTGGATACCCCATAAATTTACTTCTTTCTTTGCTGAAATGAAAGATCTTTTGGGACTAGATCACTTACTAAGTAATTTGCATAATCTGCAAACCATGGAATTAGATCTTGGGAAGCCGCCAATATTTGTTCATCTGGAAAACTGTCATTGATCTCCAATCCCTTAGCAACCTTCTACGCATCTTCATTCTCTAGTCTAGAAAAGTAATCCGCAACTTGTTTTTCTATGCCTTTTCTATCTTTCACCTCAAAATCAAATTCTTGCAACACCCACACCCAATGGATAAGCCTTGGCATTGCATTCTTCTTAGCCATTAAGTACCACAATACTGCATGGTTTGTGTTCATAATCACCTTTGTCCCAATCAAGTAAGATCTACACTTTTCAAAGGCAGAAACCTCTACCAATAACTCTTGCTCCGTCATAGTATAGCTCTTCTGAGCAGGATTTAGTACCTTACTAGCATAGTAGATGGGATGAAGGATCTTTTCTTTTCTTTAGCCCAGTACAACCCCTAAGGCCAAACCGTTAGCATCACACATAATTTCAAAAGGTGAAGACCAATCAAGAGACACAATGATTAGAGCAGACACCAACTTCTTCTTTAGACTTTTAAAAAACTTCTTACATGTATCATCAAAATCAAATTTTACCTCCTTCTCAAGATGCTTCCAAAGTGGACTAGCAATCTTCGAGAAGTCCTTGATAAATCGCCTATAAAAACCTGTATGACCTAGAAAACTCTAAATTCCCTTCACATATATTGGATAAGGTAATTTTTCAATCACCTCAACCTTTGATCGATCAACTTCTATGACTCTCTCAAAAATTTTGTGCACAAGAACAATTCCTTATTTGACTATGAAATGGCACTTTTCCCAATTAAGCACCAAGTTACATTCTTCACACCTTTGTAGATCTTTTGCCAAGTGATTGAGATAATCATCAAAAGAATCCCCAACTATAGAAAAGTCATCCATAAGAACTTCAATGGTGTTTTTCCCCATATTATAGAAAATGGACATCATACTTCTCTGAAATATGGTTGGAGCGTTGCATAGACCAAATGGCATTCGTTTGAATACAAAGATCCCATAAGGATAAGTAAAGGTAGTATTCTTTTGGTCTTCCAGTCAAATAGTGATCTGATTGTAACTGGAGAATCCATTAAGAAAATAGTACCATCCTCTACCTGCTAACCAGTCCAGCATATGATCCATGAAATGCATTAGAAAATGGTCTATTTGAGTCTAAGAATTTGGCTTTCTATAATCCATGCACACTCTCCATCTAGTGACTGGTATCATAGGCACTGGCTCATTCTTCTTATTAGGTACAATAGTTATTCGACCCTTCTTCGGCACACATTAAATCGGCCTAACCCACTTGTTATCCCCAATCAGAAATACTACACCAGTATCCAACCACTTGATAATATTTTTCTTAACCACCTCCTGCATAGAAGGATTAATTCAACATTAATGTTCAGTAGATGTAACACAATTTGGCTCAGGCAGAATTTTATAAGTACATAAACCAGGTGGAATACCAACAATATCTACAATGGACCATCCAGTGGCCCTCTTGAAATTCTAAAACAGGACAATAATGTTTGTACCTCTGACTGGCTTAGATCAGCTACAATAATAATCAGTAAAGTATTGTTGGCCCCCAAAAATGCATATTGAAAGTGAGATGGGAGGGCCGTCAACTCTAACACCAGTGATTCCTCAATGGATGGATGAGTTGGTCGAGTAGTTTGATTCTTTAAATCTAGATTAAGATTCTTTGGTGCATAATTATAACAATCACCATGCAATGCACTCGCTAACTCCTCATACTCATCGATACCTTCAGAGCCAAAATTTATTATTATAACTGCAAGAATTTCGACACCTAGCCTCTCTTTCATAGGAAAAATCATATCAAAACTGTCATCCCATAGAGTAACTATATCAACATCATGGAATAAATCTATCTTTTCATCATCTACATCAATCACTAACACCACTCTTAATTCACAAGCTGCTTTATAAATTTGCATACGTTGAAGGTCACCACTCTCAATCAATCAGTGTCCTACCTGTAGAAAAAAATGGCCTTCCCAAAATAATCGGGACATGAAATCCCACTTCACAATATAATATAACAAAATCAACAGGAAGTATAAAAGAGGACATTTTTACCAAAACATCATAAAGGATACCAACAGGCTCCTTCACTATCCTATCTTCCATTACTAGTCTCATGGTAGTAGGTTTGGGAGATCTGAACCATAATTTTTTAAATACAGGAAAGGGCATGAGGTTGATGCAATCCCCCAAATCACAAAATGCTCAAGTGAAGTTGAAAGACGCAATAGTTTAAGGTATTGTGAAAGAACCAGGGTCCTTCTTCTTCTTTACCAAAGATCTAGTGACTACAGCACTACAATGATGAATATTGTTAATAGGTTCATAACTGACTAACCTTTTCTTGGTGATCAAATCCTTCATGAATTTTTCATATCCTAGCATCTTCTCCAATGCCTCTACAAGCGGTATGTTGAAAGTTAATTCTTTTAACATAAAAAAATTCTGATACTTACCTTCTTCCTGCTTATTTCTCAATCTTTACTGCTATGAAGGAATTAGTCTTGGAATGGGATTAAACATAGGATCTGTAGCCTTTTCTTCTCCTTCATTCTGCTTGCTTCTACTCCCAACATCAGTCAGGTCATCCTCGCTCTTTTGCTCATCAGTTATGGGTACCAGTGGATCTATAGTAACCTTCCACTCCAAGTGGTAATAGCATAGAATTGACTATCATTTTTGGGATTTACCACTGTATTTCTTAGAAGAGTGCAGGGTTATCTCTGATTCACTGTGGCTAATATCTGACCAAATTATTTCTCTAATTACTTGTCTGTTTTAGCATATGACTCAACTTTTGGGTTCATTCCTGACAGATCGGCTTTGATATCCTTCAAGCAATTTTCTTGACTTTCTTTCTCTTTTACCAGCTTTGCCAAAAGTGTTTCCATTCTGGACTATACATCTCGTCTACCTGGTAGAATATACTTGTCACTCTTCTTCTTGTAGTCATCCTTACATCACCAATCACCATCTCTTTCTCTACTCTTATCTCTGTATCTATCATTATAATAGTTTCGACCTTGATTCCCTTATCCTTGAGCTAAAAAATCCACCAATCTACAATCAAGATTCTTTCCCTCTTCTTCAGATTCAATCTCAAATAGTTTGTAGGTAGACCCCTGTTCCACTACTGCATTCACCTTCTAAATATTCATTAACGTAAATTATTTTGTAAGTAACCCAATATGTGTACGAAGTTGTGCAACCTATTGTGCTACCATATCATTCAGTGCTCCATACGTATTTGTTGTTCCAATAGCATATGTACCACCGCTATGTTTTGAGTCTCGAGTATGCCATCCTCTGTTGGTACCCACAATATCATCTAGCATTTCTTATACAGCTTCCTAGTGAAGAAGCATAAATGCTCCTCTTAAAATATTATATATCATAGTTCTTAAGCTATCATTCAATGATCAATATAAGATTTTAGACAAGTTATATCCTTTGATTTTGTGATTTGGTACCATGCTCAGCTTCTTCTTGAATCAAAACCATTCCTCGTACATAGACTCTGCAGTTAGCTATCAGAAATTGTAAATTTCATCCTTCAATTATAGCATCCGTGTATCAGGGAAGAATTTACTCAAAAATTGTGTCTTTAGCTCATTTTAAGTAGTGATAGATCCTCTTAGAAGTTCCCATAACCATAAAGATTCTTCTCTAGTCAAATAAAATGGTAACAACCTCAATCTTAATGCTTCTTGATTGACTCCTAGAATATTGAAATTTGTGCAGATCCTAAGAAAATTTGTAAGGTGCATGTTTGCGCCATCCTTAGCAGCTCTCGAAAATGCACCTTTCAGATTCATCAATTAGATTATAGCACTAGTAATATAAAACTTCACATTAGGGGCTAAAGGAGGAGAAACAATCGCTCCAATCTCTGTAGGCTCAACATAACCCAGATCTACATCAACTTCCTCATATGGGTCTAAGTGTTGATATGCAGGAATTAATGAAGCCCTTCCTCTCTGAATTCAATGTTCATCAACTTGTCTTGGCCGTACCAGTCCTCCTTGTTGAGCTACAGACAACTCCCAAGCGCACATGCAAGTGTACGTGGTCTACCAAGTAGTAAAGTAACCTTCAAGACAGCCGAATATCGATCCCACAGTGACTTGTGTTGATAACTATCCAATACAAGTTTAGCTATTGAGAAAAAATATACAATAAAGTTTTAGAATTATAAACAAAAAAGAAACTAAACTAATGCAGAAAAGTAATAACTCCGGACAATCAATGGGTAGAAGCCCAGGGTTAAGGCTTACGAACAATCATACTACATTATTGAACTTCATTCATTAATTACTTATCTTGGTTGTTGATTCATAGGGTTAATCGCATGATTATGGTCTCCGGATCTCTAACTATTTACCTAATTTGAACCATACAACTACATCATTGAGCGGAGATGTAATAATCCAATTAGGTTATTTAAGCTATCATCCTAAGGGTGAATCAAGTAAGGCTTCTAAGTACATCCATGTCCTAGATGCTAAGTCAAACTCTTTCTTTTATAAAGGAATCCAAACCCTACTTTGTCTATTCCCACGTACTATCTCTCGAGATCCCAAGGTCGACAATACATGTATTCTGAGGGTGATCAATCCTCAAAATACTTAAATCAAGAATAAATAAACAACCATAATGATAATCAATTAAATGAAATTAATTCAAAATAAAAGTAGTCATGATCTTGGCTTTAACCCCAGAAAAAGGGTGTTTAGCCACACATAGTCATAATCATAATCACAAGATAGTAATTAACAACTAAAGACATGAATGAACTAAATTAAAATAAGAAAAACCTAAAAATATGAAGTTATAGTTGTCCCTCAATCTCCCAAGATATCAAAGAATGATTAAAACATGTACAATGATGTATTTATAGCAAAAATGGTAAGCCAAAGCCGTGTTGGACAAGGATTCATCGTGCCGTCCAGGCCTGTAATACAACCCACGTCGTGGGCTCCATTGCACTGGGATAGGGGCGCGTCATGGTCACATCATGAGGACACACTGTTTCGGGTCCCTTTTGAAGCTTTCGGTGTATGGAACATTCTAAAATACCTTTCCACATGCCCTCACTCACCCTGGACATTCCAGGTGTCCAAATTGAGTCCAAGTTGTATATTGTGCTTTTATTGATCTATTCCAAACCTTTTTGAGTTGTTTACACTTGATTTGAAGCTTTTATATCCTTCATATATCATCATAATCCATTCAACAAGCATCCTATAGAATTAAACACAACAATTTAGAGATCAAAACAACACAACATCCAAGGGGGTGAACTAGAAACACGAGCTAAGCATAGACTAAATTCACATTGAGCTTAAGCTTATTGTTTTGACTCTTGTCTTGATCCAATTTTACCTTGAACATTATAATCAATTTATTTCACATATAAATACATAATAACAACCTTAGGAACTCACTAAATATGTTAGAACCCAACACTATAGACTAGACAAACATCTATCTCAAGCTAGTCACACTAGTTTTCTCGGTTGAATTATAAATGATCAATTTGAATCAAAACTTATTTGAAAACACCATTAAACATTGTAAACACATATATGGACACTTAGATGCATATTTATATCATTTTCAATACACTAAGAATATGAATTATCCTCAAAACAAGGCTAAAATAGCAACGCTAGAATGCATAAATACACCCAACATCAACTATTGTGGCCTCTGCAGCAAGTCTGGCTTCTTATGCTTCTCTACACCTTTCTTCAATAGTTGTTGTGTCTATAAGTCTACAAAATTCTATATATCTAATGGAGTAGGAAGAAGTTCTGTATTTGGGTCCTCAAGTGAGGGATCTTGCACCCCATAATGAACTTGTCCTGACATCCTTATAGGGTTTGAAGGATTCTTTTTGGCTCTAGCTCAAAAATGAGTAAGGGATTGCCTATACTCCTAGTACTTGTAATACACCAATATATGCAAAAGAAAAAATAGAAAAATTAAAAACCCGTGAACTTCACCAAATCAATTTACTACTCAACCGTCTTCCCCAACAACAGTGCTAAAATTTGATGACGCCCAAAACTACACCTCAACTAGAAGCATAATACAATCGAATGCAAATATAGTAACCCAAAAAGGCTAGGGTCGATCCCAAAGGGAAAATGTGAATAGTTTCTTGCCTGGATGTAATCCACGAGCAATGCAGGAAAGTAAATAGGGGGATTTTGTTATAAATTACAAATAATAACCAATTTTTGAGTGCTTTTGAGTTGAAATCAATATGATACGAACTCTAGGTTTGTGTTCCCCTTGGCTTCTCAACTGTATAAATTTCTTATGATCAACCCAATTCTTCTGTTATTCTGCATGCAAAGTCTATAAGATAGGTATTATCCACTGCTTAGAAGATAAATTTCACCCTTTTACTAGGTTATCGTCTCAAGGTGTTTCCTTTTTGGCCCTTGATACAACCTAAGTTATACTTGTTGGGGGAGTATCAAGTGATAAGATGACATAATTTTTTATCATACCCCAAATCACTGTCTTAAATCTTCTTTCTTCTTAATCGCAAGCTTCTTGGTTACCGAATGGGTGCAAATACAGTCAATCTTAAGCGTCTGCGGCTGCTAAGAGTTTAATTAATGCGAAGAAGTATTAAGATACATGCAAAAACTTTAGAATAATTGAGTCTCACACTTTCTCTACGTAGCTAATCTGACAAGGTTCCCACAACCCTAGCTAAGGAGATTAGCTGCTCATTTTTGTGCAAGAAACTATGATTATCAATGAAGAACACATAAAATCATTGCACAAGAATAAGATGAATAATCTCCAAAGTCTTTGATTGAATAAACTCTAAAATCTACAAAACAATTGTAAAAGTATGTAATAATGTGTAACAGCCCGTAAAAGAATATCAAAATGGCAACCTAGTAAAAGATAAACCCTATGGTATTTATAGTATCTCAAAATAACATAAAAATCCAATTAAAATGGGAAAGGTAAAGTTAAGTCGATAGTAGGTACGACTCGGTCTTCACTCATATCCTTAGCTTACGAGTCGTACCCTGCCTTGTCTTATCTGTTCTAGTGTCTGATCTGCCCATGACTTCAACTCTCTGTTCAGCATACGATTCCTTATTATGAGTTGTACCTGAGGGTAAGACTCGTGTCCTTCATCCATATTCACCTCAGACTTCTTTCTTTCCAAGTCTTGAACACTAGTTTGTATAAGACATGCCTATACGAGTCGAACTCAAACATTTGAATCGTATAGCTCTGACACTTCAACTCCTAGATAATAGCTCAAGATTTGTTATGCTCACATATTCTACATACGACTCATACCCTAGCTTACAATTGGGCTACTTGAGTCATATCTTTCTCATACTTGGCTCCTCAGTTTGTCTTTTGGTTTTGTTATTTAAATGATTTGGTATACAATTTGTATCAATTAGTATCAACTAAGGTGCTGACTCGTATATATTCAGTTCATGTTTATTTGACCAAAGCACACAGATTTACAATTATTCACTTATACAGATTTCAGTCTTTCAGTTTGTAGATTATTTCAGAAAAATGTGCTTATGCTTGGTCTTGCATTCTCTGATATTACAGTTTTCATGCATTCATACTCAGTTACCTCCTCTTGTTCAGTTAGTCCTCATATCATATGCACAGTACCCCACGATTTTAGTCCAGTTATTCAGACTAAGTATAGTTCAGTTTTACATAATCGGTATTCATATATCCGCTACTTAACATACCAATTCTAGTTATCCTTTTTCTCAGATTTAAGTTGTTCGGTCACACAGACATCAGTCATTCAGTTAATTGGATCTACTTAATACATGTTATGTTGGATTTGTAAGTTTATCCATTCAGGCTCAGTATGTTTGCATATTCAAATCCATGAGTTAAGTTAGTTCCCACCATATAGTATTAGACTCAATCTTCATACGTCATCCTTAGTACATCTTCTACAGTATATTCGGCCCCACAGAAGAATGGCTTATGTCATTTATGTTTCTACCGCCTCTTAGCTTACAAAATTGTTTTTAGCTCATGATATAGAAATTCTCTATGATTTATAATTTTTATGTATAGTCATGTTTAAAATGTATATTTTGGCAAATAACTTATATCCTCAGCTTTATAGCACGTTTGAAATATTTCTATGATTTAGTGCATGTCTCCATATACTCAGTGCATTCCAACGTACTAACCACACATGCGTTTGTGGCTACATTCTTCATAATATAGGTACCATATGTAGCTCTTACACAAGGGTTAGATAGTTTGCAGCTCACCAGCAGGTTATGAGTTCTCCTATTTTGAGAACTCCAGACATTTGTGGATCATGTACTTTATTTTGATTTTCCATATGTATTGAAAAGTGGTAGTTGGAGACATGTCCCAGCTATCATGTCGGTAAATATGGGTTTTCAGTGTCCGTCCATTGGATGCATACCTTCACGGTTATCTATCACAACCCGCCAATATTACCCAATTAAAACCGTTAGCACATAGTAAAACAACCAATTCCATATATTATTAACCAAGGCCATAAGAAGTGGTATCATCATAAAAACTATAGCTTGCAAATAATGTCCTTAGCTAATCACCTAGGGGATTCTCATGTACCCCTTAGGTACCATTATTAGACTCGCTTAGGGGATTCCCTTGTACCCCATAAGTTTTTTAAATCAAAGCCATGGTCACCAAGGCTTTACTATTTAGACATTTAAACCAATTTAGGTTCCAACACCATATTATACCATGCAAGTTTTCAATGAAAGTCCAACTATGTAATAAAAGCATTCTCATAGGCATATTAACAATTATGTTAAGGGCATATAGTTTCCAAAATCAAAACCAAGTACCAATTGACCATTCCTACGCAACTACATGTTCAAACCACCATTATAATATGAAAATTATAAGTAAGAACATGGGAAAACATAAACCAACCATTAATAACCAAAACCCCCAACATATAATTCAAAACCCAAAATAATATCACAATTATGTCGTGAAAATCATTCATAAAACATGATCTTAGTTGAACTAACATAGAAGAAAGAGTAACATACCTTAGATTACAAATAAGACGGAGAGAAATCACTCTTTTAAAGCCTTAGTTGACCACCTTGAAGGAAACTCTAGCCTTTTCTTAACCCAAGACCTTGAGAGAGATTAGAGAGAATTTCAAAGTGTTTAAAATTAGAAGAATAGGGCCAATGATATCCCAATAGGATTTTAGATCATGGGGTTAAGAGGGAAAATGTCCAGGATTCCGTTAACTTAAACTGTAAAAATTCCCACAAGAAGGTATGACTCCCCCATGAATCGTACCCACATCATACGAGTGGTACCCACCACTCGTACCCTAGACATCATATTGGACATCACATACTGCCCACTATAAAACTCTTCTTTCCACAGTCGTACCATGATCATACAATATGTACCTTCATGTAATACCCCGTATGTTTCTAAGCTAGGAGACGAACTATTTTTCCTACGTATGAAACCTCCTATCCTGTGAGTAGCACTTTAGTGAATGACTTACAATGAGCATCCTAGTGATAATATAGCTTATGATATATTAAGCATGTTCATATGAGTCACTTAAGGTAATACAAGCTAAGAGTTTTTGAATCCATCAAGTTTTAGTGTTTGATTTTGTAAGGGTCATCTTTAAATAAGTATAACTCAATGTTAATGTGGTATTTCTGCATATTTTTGCCCACCAAATTGTAGATGATTGAATTATATTTCCAACGATACCAATTTCACCTTAATCCAATACCCGAGAGAAAAGTTATGCCCATTTTTGTGAGAGGCAGTAAGCATAGGCGATTGGTTAGGCGCCGCCTAACTCAAGCATAGGCGATTGGTTAGGAACCACCCAACCCAAGCATAGGCAATCACTTGGGCGCCGCCTAAGCCAATTTCAGGTGTCAAAAACACTCCGTCTTGAGTTATTTTAAAGGGAATTAATTCTTTAAATACTCCTTACACATCCCTAAACTTAACCCTACGAAATTTATATCTTCTAAACATACTACAACCCTATTTTCATCTCAAAGCTCATCATCCAAGATCACTAAAGGAGAAAAACAACTAGGGTTGCATAAGTAAGCTTGAAGATCCGATTTCAAGGAAATTCCTCCATCAATCATCAAGAATCTTCCTTCTAAGGTATGCGTAGTGTTCATCTATAGATTCAATTCGTTCATAGAGTTCAAGAATCCATCTTTAAAATACAAAAGTTTGGTTGATTGTGGTGATATGATCATACCCATGTTGATGCTTGATTATTTTTCCTCTTTTTCATTATAAAGTATGATTTCTATATTGTTGGGTGTTGATGATCATGTTGTTGATATTGGGTGATTCCCAAGATGGAATCTTTATATGTTTTTGTGAATTCATGATATCATATGAGTTGTAAACATGTAAATTTGGTTGTTTATGATGTATAATTTGATGAATTCACCTATGCTTAAGATGTGCATGTAAGGTGTTTAATAAAATGCCTAAGGAACTAGAAATCATGCAATATAGCTATATTGTGAATAAGTTAAGGATTCATGATATGCCCTTACGTCCCAGTGACTTCTATGTCAATAATGTGCCTTGTAAATGTTGTTGGAATACTCATGAACTATTATTATGAGATTATGCTATGTTTACTTGCAAATCCTACTTATGAACAAGATGAATGATAACCATGCAATTACATGAACTTCCATGCTATTGGTATGTGTTGTCAATATGATTATGCAATGAACATGATATTAAGATTGTGCAAGTACTTCCATGTGATATGAAATCTTTTCTATGCAATACATTATTGATAACCATGCTTAGTGTGAGATCCCTACTTATGATATTATAAATTATGGACTCTACTCTTATGATCAAGTCAGTCATGTGTGTCAGTTTCCTTCCATCGAGTCCCGGGGGTACTTGTACCCGAAAAATATAGTTGTGTTCCTAGAAGCATGTCATGTTTTCATGATACTCTCAGTCCAGCCATGATCTATAGAATTCAGTCAGTCATGTGACTCACGAAAACTCAGAAATCTCAGTAATCTCAGTAATCTCAGTGCTCATTAACTTCAGCAACCTCAGTATTCACAGTCAATCTCAGTAATCTCAGTAGTCCAGTAATTTTAGTAATCTCAGTCCACAGTAACTTCAGCAACCTCAGTGTTCACAGTCAATCTTAGTAACTTCAGTACTCTCAACCAGTCCTCAGAACTCAGTACATTCCGTCAGTCATTGGAATCCAGTAAACTTAGTTTAGCGCTGCTAAACAATACCACTAGTATCAGTCCAGTTAATCAGTATCAGTTCGGCTAATCAGTTTAGTTCAGTTATTCAGTTCATCTTAGATATTCAGTTCAGTGTCCTTCAGATGGGAGTAGAAGTTAGCACCGAGAACCCAAGGATGGGAACTCACCCGCCAGTTCAGGGTGTGATTCTTAGTAGCAATACTTGTGTTCCAGAACTACATAGCCAGCGTAGGTTGAGACATCTTAACCCATCAGATTAGGGTTGATGAGGTGTCTTAACCCGTAAGTTTAGGGTTCCCACCATTCTCATTGAGTACCCGCCAGATAAGGGTCACTCACAACTGTCCTTACTAGTGGCGCGGTATTAACACCCCTCCAGTCGGGGCAGAGATTGGACCCCAGCTTATCCATAATGGCATACACGTGGCATGTCGGTTAAACACTACCTCCCACAGTTTTAGTATCAGTCTCAATCAAAGAACTCAGATAGTTCTTCAGATTTCAGTATATCAGGACTGTCAGATATAGTCAACTCAGAAATAGAATTAAACTCAGATAGTTTCCTTCAGATTTATGGACTGTCAGATATAGCCACTTATGCTATCAATCACAAAAGTTATCAAAACTCATGCTATCAGTACACATCTTCAGGACTGTCAGATACAGTCAATCAGACTAGTTCTTTATAATTCGAACTGTCAGAAATTCCTTTATCAGTAATATGGTATCAGTCTCCCAGTATTCAATAATACAGTATCAGATCCATCACTTAGTAGTGATTTACATATCAAGATCAGTAAACTCAGCCTTTCAGAATCTCATTATCAGTAAACTCATGTTGTCAGTATTCAGACTTAGTAGTCAGTATCTCCACCAGTTCAGTTACAGTTATGTATGCATGTATGTACTCTCACATTTATATCAGTCAGTGTTTTTCATGCATATAACCCTTTGCATTTAGCCTACCTCACTCGTATACTCAGTACATTCAGACGTACTGAGTATTTGCGCTATGGTGCTTTCTCTTATGTTACACCATAGGTTCGGAGGCATGAGCTCCAAATCAGTAGTAGATTCCAAGATCAGCAGTCAGTGTTAGACGTGAGTCCTCATCCTTCGAGGACATGATGATTTCATTTCTATTTCAATTTTCACTTTATTTCAGTAGTTGGAGTTAGTTGGGGACATGTCCCATCAACTCTTTATTCAGTTTAGTTAGAGGCTTTCGGACTAGATGTCAGATTTGATGTTCAGACTTTAGTATTTATGTTTCTTTATATGGTATTGCTATACCATATTTTTCAGATATGGATCAGCATTGAACCTTATGGCCTCACAGTTCATGTTTATGCATATTTTATGAGATATTATGTAGTTTACAAGTACAGATATCAGTCATGGGTTAGCTTATGGTCCTTCGGGGTCATGAGCACCGTGTAGCATTTCGGTTTAGAAAATTAGAGCGTTACACTTCAACCCGCACCCTAGGCCAAAATATTTAGGCTGGACACTAGACAACATACGATTTAGATCATACCACTCGTACTCTATCCTTATGTCTCTTCGTCATTTGTACTCAGAGACAAGTCAAATCACCAAGTTTCATTAAGTGAAGGATTAACCAACCAACTTGTCACCAGTTGTATGACCCGTACCACTAAACCTTAACCAAACCAGAAACTCAACCATCAAACACTGGTTAGTATATGAATTGGGTCACACGACTCATATCCTCACGAGACGGCTCATATGATGAGTTGTATGATCAACAGAGACTCAAAACCCAGGAAATTTTCCAAGAACCAAAATCCAAGGTTTTTCAATTCTCCCCCACTTGGATCATTTGTCCTTAAATGATGGATCAAGGCAATACAAGCACGATTTACACCCCAAAACCTCAACTCTAACCTTTAACTAAGTTAGAAAACAAAGATGCAAGGAAATCCATCTTTACTTTAATAAAGTTTTAAAAGAAAAGTATGATAAAGGGCATATACCTTTCACACGAATTCCTAGAGCATAAAGCAGGAACGAAAATTTGGACTTCATCTCCATTTCCATTTCCCAAGTAGCTTTTTCAACCTTATGGTTCCTTCTAAAACGTTAATCAAAGATACATCTTTGGCCTGCAACAAAGGAATCTGCTAATCCAAAATCTCAACTGGGACCTCCTCATAGGACAAAGAATCTGAGATACCAATATCTCTAATAGGCACAATTTGAGATGAATCACCCATATACTTCCATAACATAGAAACATCACACCTAATGAATGAAGTTCAAACTAGAAAGAAACTCCAACTCATATGCAACCTTAACAACCCTTCACAAAATCAAGTACGAACCCATATACCGGGGACTTAGCTTCCCATTCTTACTAAAAGGCATTACTAAAATGCATCACACTATTCATGAGAGACACCTTTAAGAACACCCTATCCCCAACCTAAAAATCTAATGCTCTTCACCTTATATCTGTATAGGACTTCTGGCAACTTTGTGTAGCCTTAAGTCTATCTTAAATCACCTTCAACTTTTCCATAGCTTTGTGAAACAAATCGGGACCAAACATCTCTGCCTCGCTAATCTCAAACCACCCAATAGGAGACCTACACCTCCTACCATACAAGGCCTCAAATAGAGCTGCTCCAATTCTAGAGTGACAGCTATTAATGTAAGCAAACTCTATAAAAGGTAAATACTCAACCCAGCTACCATTATAGTCAATTACACAAGTATGCAGCATGGCCTCTAATGTTTGAATAGTTCTCTCTGCCTACCCATCTAACTATGGATTGAAAGAAATACTCAAATTCACCTTAGTCCTAATCCTTTCTGAAATGACCATAAAAAGTGAGATGTAAACTGTGTACCACGATTAGAGATGATAGAGATAGGCACCCATGCAGCTTCACAATCTCATAAAGATACAACCTCGTATAATCCTCAGTCAAAAAGTTAGTCCTAACTGAAAAAAGTGAGCCAACATTATCATCCTACACACGATGACCTAATCCAAAATAAACTAATTCCGAGACCGAGGAAGACCAGTAATGAAATCTATACTGATCACTTCCCACTTCCACTATTGCAACTCAATTTCTTGATATAATCCCCCAGGCCTTATGTTCTTAAATTTTGCTTGTTGACACACTATACACTTGGACACAAAATTTGCCACATCCCTCTTCATATTGTTTTACTAATACATCTCCTTGAGGTCATGATACATCTTCGTCGAACCAGGATGAACAACATAGTGTGATTCATACGCCTCAGCCAAAATCCTTTATCACAAGCCATCAACGTCGGGAAAACATAATCTCCCTTCGTACCATAAAGTACCATCACCTCTAATCTCAAAGGCCATCAACTTGTGCCTACCAACATCACCCTTGATCCTCATCAAGATAGGATCTAAAATTTTTCTACTCCTTAATCTCAGTACCAAGATACCACTACGCGACTTTGTAAGCAAACACACCACAATCCTCAGAGTCCAAGAGGTAAACTCCAAGGTTAGAAAAATAGTGGATATCCTTTACTAACTCCCATTTCTCTTTATCCATATAAGCAAGAATCCCCATGGATAACCTACTAAGAGCATCAGCAACCACGTTAGCTTTGCTTAGGTGGTAGTGAAGACTCATATCATAGTCATTGAGAAGCTCAACCATCTCCTTTGTATAAAGTTAAGATCTTTCTGAGTGAACACATACTGCAAGATTTTATGATTGGAAAAGATATCCACATACACCCCATACAAATAGTGACAAAAGATTTTTAATGCAAATACTACAACTAACAATTCCAAATCATGAGTAGGTTAATTCCTCTCATGCACCTTCAACTGCCTAGAAGAATAGGCTATCACCTTACCATGTTGCATCAAAATACAACCAAATCCCACACGACACGGATTATAGTAAAACACAAACCTATTAGTGCCTTCAAGAAAAGTCAAAACTGGAGCCAAAATTAGCTTATCCTTCAGCTTCTCAAAACTACCCTCACAAGCATCAAACCATAAGCTCTTTACCTTCTTCTGAGTCAACTTAGTCAACGGGGTAGCTATAGAAGAAAAAATTTCCACAAACCTCCTATAATAACCCGCTAAACCCAAGAAACTCTCATGGTTCTAGGAAACTTCTTAACCACTGCAACCTTTTGCGAATCTACCATGATCCCCTCACTAGAAATATAATGACCCAGAAAAGTGACAATGTTCAATCAGAACTCATATTTACAGAATTTGGCATAAAATTAATGCTCCTTTAAGGTTTGCAACATAACCCGAAGGTGATCGATATGATCTACCTCACTCTTAGAGTACACCAACATGTCATCTATGAAGATGATGAAAAATAAATCCAAAAATTGATAGAATATCCGATTCATCAATTCCATGAATATCACTGGGGCATTTGTCAAACCAAATGACATCACCAAGAACTTGAAGTGCCCATATCGAGTACAAAAAGCAGTCTTAGGGATCCACCTCCCTAATCTTAATTTGATGATACCCAGATCGAAGATCAATTTTAGAAAATAATTTGCCACCCTGCAACTGATCAAACAAGTCATCTATCCTTGGAAGAGGATACTTGTTCTTTACTGTCAACGTATTCAACTATTAGTAGTCAATACACATTCGATGGGAACCATCATTCTTATGCACGAAAAACATAGGTGCACCCCATGGGGACACACTTGGATGGATGAAAACCTTATTCTAAAGATCCTTGAGTTGCTTCTTGAGCTTCTTCAACTCAGCCGTAGCCATTCTATAAGGATGATAGAAATTGGATGAGTGTCCGAAACAAGATCAATACCAAACTCAATCTCCCTATTTGAAGGAACACCAGGAAGGTAGTTAGGGAAAATCACAGGAAATTTATTTACCACCGGGACAAAATGCAAAGAAGGACTCTCTGAGTTAAAATCTTTAACCCAGATTAGATGATAGAGACATCTCTTAGAGATTAATCTCTGAGCTCTAAGATATGATATAAAATTCTACTTAGAAGCTAGGGAACCAACCTTCCACTCAATAATAAGTTCATCAGGAAATTAAAAGACAACCCTACCGGTCCAACAATCTCGGGATGCATAGCACGAGTACAACCAATCCATCCCTAAAATTATGTCAAAATAAACCATATCTAGTTCATTCAAATCCATCGAAGTCTCCTAACTACCAAAAGATACCACACACCCCTTATAGACTCTTTTAGCAATCACAAAGTCACCTATTAGGGTAGAAATAGAATGAGGTTTTGAAATATACTCCGGACCAAAACCAAAATGTACAGCCACAAAGGGGCTCACATAAGAGAAAGTGGACCTCAAATTATGTAAACAATATACATCACGAGAAAAGAGTTGCAATATATCAGTCACGACCTCAGGCTATGCCTCGAACTCTTGTGGGTAGTAAGAGCATAAAGATAGTTTCGACTAGTGTTGGAACTAGAGGGTGCACCCTTTGGTTTTGGATCCAAAGACGAAGCAATTGAAACCTTGTTTTCCCTAGAGACAACCTTACCAACATGACAATTTTGAAGAATATGGCCTAGCTAACCATAGCCAAAGCACCTGTCCTTTCCCTCATCATAGAAACCCCTATACAGACAACCACAGAACCTACAAGGAGGACATGATGGAGCCGACTGAGCCCCACTAGCCTAAGATTAGGTACACTATGCCCTGAAGTTGTCACCACCATGGAAATGCCTATCACCCGATGACTTTGGGTAAGTAGCACTAGCTATGAAGAAGGAACTAGAACTCCTCCACTTCTTCTTTGGCCACTTACCACTATCCTTACCACTCTATTATTGTCCACAACCCTACTCAAAGAACCTAAACTTCTTACCCTGCCTCTTACTAAATTCAGCCTGATTTTCCTTTTCTTTCTCTACCTACTACATGTACACAACCAACCTAGAGATATCCATGTCCTTGATTAAAAAGGCAGCCTTACTTACCACGATCAGCTCATGAAATAGTCCTAAAATGAACTTCCTCATTCGGGCCCTCATATCAAATGCTATTTTTAAGCATACCGGGACAACTGGTGAAACTTCAAGGTATATTCATTGACTAACATCTTCCCTACTTCAGATTAACAAACTCCTCCACTTTCACTTCCCTCAACTCCTAAGGAAAGAAGTGATCTAGAAATGCATTGGAGATATCCTCCCACAGTGATGACTCATCAGTGTCACCCCTTGCCTGATCTTATTCCTCTTACCATTGGTAAATCACGTCTTTTAGTTGATACGATGCAAGCTTTACCCCTTTCATATCATGGCATGCATAACCCTAAATATAATTTCCATCTCATCTAAAAAATCCTAAGGATGCTCCTCCACCTTATCAGCGATAAAGGTCAGAGGATTTAACCTTTTGAACTAGCCAACTATTGTGGCCTTAGAAGATGGAGTAACAGGAACACCATGCTCAGATTGAGAAGCTACCAAATATGCCAACATATGAATAGACTGACGAAACTCAGCATTTATCACATTAGCCTGAGGAGACTAAAAAGGATTAGTGGGAACTGGTGGAACTCCAAAATGTTCAGAAAATAGACCATTAGACTAAGTATGAATCCCATGAGCAGGGCGTGCCCCATCCACATTGTCCCCAGTTGGGACAGAAGAGTTTCTATGAACTTCAGATCGTCGAGGCATAATCTAAAAAGTGAACAAATAAGAATTAGAGAAGAATTCAGAACTTGGACTTTATAGCTCAAAGATAGAACACAAGAAAGAGAAATATCCCCAAATGCCTTATATCCTCTCCCTTAAGAGTGCAGGACACTACACACCCATAAAAGAGACTCTACTTGACACTGCTTTATGGACTCCCAATTGACCATAAAAAAGGGGCTCTGATACCAACTTGAAATGACTAAAAGTAGGGCCTTGTCATAATGGGCATCTCAAGTCCAACAAGGATCGGGGACCACCCCCGATACCCAACCCAACCTCCAAACACAGACCCTGAGTTGGATTAATTCTAAAAATATAACAAGATGGAGTTATATACCATCCATGACTTTGGTATAGTTCTATAACCATGGCCAACCTAAATAAGTCAAACCATCTAATACCGAACTAACAAGCATGATGTAAACCAATCTATAACCATTCCATAACATAATTAGATGGAACAATCACAAATCAAATACAGTCAATAGGTATCAACCTTAATACAAAATACCAATACCAAGGCTGACACCAATACCGACACCACCCATACCAACCTTTAGTAGTCTCTCAAAGCCTTTAACTGAAGTCAAAACAATATCCGATCGGGACATGCCCCCGACCATAGCCAAAGCCAAAGTCTAATAAATAACCAAAGTATGAAGACAAGACCATAATAAGAGATGGATCCTTCTGAAGTATGAAAAATCAACACCTCAATCTAACATTAAGTTGTTCTTGAACTAATCATTGAGAAAGATGAATAGTATGACCAATTCCTATATCGCGTGGGGATACAACACCCGAAGATAGGTTAGCGGATGAATGCTAGCACGCACTCAGAATAAAGATGAAATAATGCCAATATTTAAAAACAAGTTAATAACCATATGTATTCACATCTATTTATATATATATATATATATATATATATATATATATATATATATATAAAATCTATGCCAGGAAGAAAATCGGGTTTAGCATGCATTTAAAATCATTAACCTGGGTATGTGTGACTTAATCGTCCTAGAACCACCCACAAGCTATATGGGTCCAGTGTTACCCCCTAAA
>NC_061120.1:48557259-48611236 GCF_002878395.1 Capsicum annuum
ATATATATATATATATATATATATATATTTTTATATATATATAAAATCTATGCCAGGAAAGTGAATTGGGTTTAGCATGTATTTAAAACTATTAACCTGGGTTCTTATAGCTTAACTGTTCTTAAATCACTCATGAGCTATATGGGTCCAATGTTACCCCATAAACGGGCCCCATTGCATATAACTGCATGTAGCAGCATGTACCAGAGATATCATAGGGGCAGGGGATTCCTGTGTACCCTTCACCCTCCAAGATACATATATCAAGTTTTCACCCTCCATGATACATATATTAAGTTTAACTTAGGAGATTTTAATGTACCTCAAAAGTACATGGTCTCCATGACCAATCCTCATGTCGGCAAATATAAGTTTCCAGTGTTCGTCCATTAGACTCACACCTTAGGGTTAGCTATCCAAAACCATCATTATTGCCCAATAAAAACCATTAGCACACAGCCAAACCACCAAATCCATATATTATTAACAAAGGCTATAAGAAGTGGTCTCTTCATACCAACTACAGCTTACAAGAAATGTCCTTAGCCAATCACCTAGGGGATTCCCATGTACCTCATAGGCACCATTATTAGATTCACTTAGGGGATTCCCGTGTACCCACAAGTTTTTTAAATCAAAGTTATGACCACCAAGACTTTACCATTTAACTATTTAAACTAATTAGGTTCCAACACCATATTATACCATGAAAGTTCTCAATAAAAGTCCCACTATGTAATAAAAGCATTCTTATATGCATTTTAACAAACATGTTGAGGGCATATAGTTTCAAAAACTAAAACCATTTACCAATTGACCAATCTCATGCAACCACAAGTTCAAACCACCATAATAATATGCAAATCATAAGTAAAAATATGGGAAAACATAAATCAACCATTAATAACCAACCCCTCCCCCAATATATAATTTAAAACCCAAAATAATATCATAATTATGCCATAAAAACAATTCATAAAATATGTCTTTAGCTGAACTAACAGTGAGGGAGTAGTAACATGCCTTAGATTATGAAGAAGACGGAGAGAAATCACCCCTTTAGAGCCTTAATTGACCACCTTGAAGGAAATCCTAGTCTTTGCTTAGCCCAAGAGCTTGAGAGAGTTTCTAAGTGTTTAAGATTAAAATAATAGGTTAAATGATATACCAATAGAGTTTTAGTTCATGTGGTCATAAGGGGTTAAGAGGGGAAATATCCATAATACCCTCAACTTAAAATGTAAAAATTCCCACAGGAAGGTACGACTCTCTCTTGAATCATACCCATATCACATGAGTGGTACCTACCACTCGTACCCTATACAGGATATTGTACAACACACACTATCCACCATACGACTTCTCTTTCCCCAGTCGTACCATGATCATGCCATTTGTACCTTTAACCCGCACCCTATGCAAAAATATTTAAGATGGACACTAGACAATATAAAATTTAGATTATACCACCCGTACCCTATCTTTATGACTCTTAGTGAGCCACTCATACTTAGAGCCAAGTCAAATTACTAAGTTTTTCATATTAAGTGAAGGATTAACCAATCAAGCCATAACCAACCGTATGAACCGTACCTCCAAACCATAACAACACTAGAAACTCAATGACCAAACACTAGTTAGCAAACAAATTAAGTAGCACAACCCATATACTCACCATACAGCTCGTATGGTAAGTCGTTTGATCAATAAAGACTCAACAACCAAGAAATTTTTCAAGGAACAAAATTCAGGGTGTTTCAGCCTACCACATCATTAATGACTAGATATTGTACCAAAACATCATGTTTTCATGCATAACTTGCCCTTAGATAGACATAATACAAAGATTCTTCTCGTATTGAATTTTAAATCACAAGTGTGGCCTTAATTTGTTAACTTGAGTTGACAATGATAAATCCTTGTTCCAAATCAACCCCTTATTTTAAACTATGAATTTTACTTTATTTATATTATGAGTATCTTTTTAATAACTATTAATACACATAGGATTAGAAATCTAATTTCGATCCTCGTGTATTTGACCTCAACATATATTAAACTTTTCACAATGACCTTTCTCTACCAATTTAAATGGTATAGGTGAGCGCTATAAAAATAGTGCCATTGCCGAGGAGTGAAATTTAATTTTTCACTTGTGTGGTGTTGGTTTTTACTTTGGGTATACCCGTAGTGGTATGTATTATTTTGGTTGTTGTTTTTGCTTCATTTTTAGGTGATGTTCATTGTATCTATGGAGCCATGAGTGACAATGCAAGTCACGTTGGGTCTTTCAATGGTCCTCTTGATGATGAGGAGTAACTCAATGACATTGGATGTTCAAGTGTCATCCGTATCCCACCTACTTATGGGAATGGTATCTTTTATGTCATAAGTGTCATGTTATATATATTTTAAATGAAGGGAATTTTTTGGGGGCAGGCTTATGAGGACCCAAACTTGCATTTAAAGAACTTCATAGAAGTATATGCACCCTTTGATATTGCACACATAACCTTAAAGTCCATCTAATTATGCCTCTTCCCATTCTCTCTAAAAGGTGAGGTAGGATTGGTGGGTTCGCTCTCTTCTAGATGGATTAATTACTTCATGGAATGTACTTACCATTGCTTTCCTCTAGTGATATTTCCCACCATCCAAGATCCTATAATTGTATAATGAAATTATTAACTATCGATAATTAAATAGTGGTCCCTTGTACAAGTTATGGGAAAGATTCAACAGAAAACTCACGCAAAGTCCCAACCAAGAGGTCTTGGAGAAGTTGATTCTCTAAATTTTCTGTCAGGCTCTTGATCCACTCAACAAAATTGTGGTAGACAACATGGTGGGAGGATCTTTTATGAAGTTGACTTATTATGTTGCTACAACCTTACTTGAGAAAGTCACTAAGCAAAATGAGGGTGGCATACCCGTGATGCCAATGTACCAAAAGACTCCCCTACTACCTTCGTTGTTGATAAAGAGCTAAAGAAGAGAGATAAAGAGGGAGAGGAAAACATGGCAAAAATGATAATGCAATTGGAGCTTTTAACTAAGCATATGATGGGTGCACCAACAAAAGAGGTGAATGTCGTGGAATCTAAGGCCTATGATGATAAATAGGCCAAGAATCTTGATGAGGAAATTTGGTATTTGTCTAACTATTCAAAGGGTTCCCACCCCTCCTATCGAAGGCAAGGTGGGAATCAAGGTTGGATAGATCATGATTGTGACCGTGATTAGAGGGACAAGGATCAAGAGTATGATCATTATGTTCCCCCTCATGACTTGGTAAAGAGCAAGGAAAAAACCTCATCTACCCCAATAAATACAAAACCAAAGATGTCTTGGCAAGAATTTTGATAAAAATGGAGGAAACGAACAAGATGGTTTGTGAATTGAAAGGAAACTTTTTGAAAATCAACTAAATGGTTATGTCTCACTCTACTTCTACTAAGTAATTAGAAATACAGATAGGTCAAATCTCCTCTTAACTAAATTCTAGAATAATGGGCGGCCTTTCTAGTTACACCATTATGAACCCAAAAAATAATGTGAAAGTTTTAGTAATAGTCACTAGGAGTGGCAAGACCATCGGGGATCATTTGAGAGAAGTTGAGAGAGAAAGTGTGGGTGAAAAATCCCTATATAGAGCACATAAATATGAAGAAAAAGGTTGTGGTTGAGCCAAGAGAAGAAACCCCAAAATCTCAAGAAGATGAGGATGATAAAGAATTGGTGAAAATTAATGAAGTGGTAGTAGAAAATGAGGAGCCACAAAGTGATACATTGCCTACTATGAAAATCCCTCCTCCGTTTCCACAAAGGCTTAATATAAAAGACGAGAATAACAAGCTTGAAAAATTAATGGCTATGCTTAGCAACCTCTCTATCAATATCCTGTTACTCAAGGTTATTTAAGAGATTCTAGGGTATGATAAGCTTATAAAGAAATTGATCCCAAAGAAAAAGCTTGTTGAAGGTGACACCATTGAAGTAACCCATGGGTTTAGTGCTATCATGAGTAGCTTAATAGTGGAAAAGAAGGACGATCTCAGGGCATTTACAATTCCATACACCATCGAGACACATAAGTTTGAAAAAGCTTTATGTGACCTTGGTGCGAGTATTAATATTATTCCCTTTGAAATATATCATAGGCTTGGCTTGTGTACCCCGACTCCAACATCGATGAGGTTTTTAATGGTGAACCGATCTATCAAAAAAGAATTGGTGTTTTAGTAGATGTGTTGGTAAAAGTGGATAGATTCATCCTTCCAGCGGATTTTGTGGTGCTCGATTGTGAGATGGACCAAGAGGTGTGTATTATCCTTGGTCAACCTTTTCTTTCTACCAAAAGAGACCTTGTCGGTTTAGAACTTAGGGAAATAAGGTTTAGAGTTCATGATGGTAAAGTGTTCTTCCGAGTATGCAAAATAAAGAAACAACCCATGGAGCTTCAAGTGGTATCAGTTATCAATGTTGAAAATGAGTAAGTTAATGATAGGTCCCTTGAGGATCCAACTTGAAAATATGGAAGACGTCGTGCCACTACGATAACTAAGGCACTATGTGGGAGGCAACCCATAAATACCATGAAAGTGGCTCGTATCCTTTGTTTTTAATTTAGTATCATAGATTTTAATTTTTTTTATTGATTAATCCATGCATTTGTGGCACTTTGGAGTGTTTTTGATTGAGTTGAGAAGAGGAAAGTGTGAAACTTTTGTATCTTAAGCTGAACAAGGGAAAACAGAGGTTCAAAAATGTCCTTAGCTACCGCGATCACGAGCCTCGTTCCTCTGTGATCATAGCCACCCATTTGCTTGCGATCATGGACCTTGGACTGCAATTGCAATCAGATCAGTTTAAATAACCATCTGACTACCCTTTCCCTCACACTCTTTTGCCAAATTCTCTCTCAAATTGTACCTACTCCTAGGCATATTTTGGCCATAAAAAAGCATCTTAGCATCCATCTTCTATTATTCCTCTGGTAAATTCTTTAATATCGTGTTTTAAGTATTGTGAGTAGGCCTTAGAATGCATGAACTAGGTAGGGCCTAATTTGTGTTTTTCTTTGCTATATTTTGGTTTGTTTATCCTTGTGTGGTGGATCATTATGGTGAATAGTATGCACATATGTGGGGAAGTCTTGAGTACCCACATTGTGTTTAAAATTGAGAAAATATAGTGTGTGCACTAAATGATCAATCAAATGCCCAAATGAAGCATAACTAGTTATTTTCATATTCTAAGGGCATGATCTAGTGCTTAGGAACCTTGTTCAATGTTCTTACTGATAATTTGCTGGTTTGGAACATGATTTGGCCCTGAATTTTGAATTTTGAACTATTAAAAAATTGGGCCCGACTTGGTCTCAGATACTACGATCATGATCATTAGATAGAAATCACGTCTCAGTGACCCACGATCACCGTATCTGAGGCTGAATTTTAGCCCGAACTAAAAATCCTGCACTTCTAATTCTTGTCCAAACACCACCAAGTGATCATCCCATGAGCTTTATTGGACAATATAGTCTTATTTATGTATGAAAATATTAATGATAAATGCTATTGTGTTGTCCTCATTTTTTTTAGGTTTACATCATGGAAATTAGGACCAAGTCTGTTCATGACTCCTGAGTGACACAACTAATACTATGATGAGATTCCAAAGACAATGTTGCTTCTAGAGACAGGCATATGATTGGAGAAGGTGCCAAAAAAGCTACCAAGATTTCATGATAGACTCATAGACATTGGGTGGGGATGTTTTGCCCTGGATATTTATTGGGCAAATAAGTAGTGGGTATTGGTCGACTTGTCATCTCAGACATGAAATTATTCAAGAACCATGGTGGTACACATATCTTATTCCCTTCTTTGATTACTTAGTTTTGCAGGAGAGTCGGGGTGGTGGAGTACCCTAAGACACTTGGATGTGCCCAGACTCCATCATTTATTCTCTTAAAATTTAGGGTGAGGAAGCATCGGGAAAGAGCAAAAAGAGGAAGATTGACTTGGGCAAGTCGATATTTGAGGATTTAGAGTCTTGTAGGCCATCCACAACCAACCTCTTTGATGATATTTCTATTGAGATAAGGACCATTAAGGAGCTAGTAGCCAAGTTACCTTAGGTACCGGGAGAACCCTACACCACCCGTCATTCATTTATGGCCCGATCAGATTATAAGAAGTATTTGGAGGACTAGCAGAAGCAAAGAGCCACCATTAATAGGCTCGAGAGGGCCTAATCATCATTGACAGAGTCTTACAAGAAGCTTTGGGACTCCTACAAAAAAATTAAAAAGGAGAGAAGAAGAGAGACAAGTTCTTTAGCAAGATGTGGAAAGGGGTAAAGGACATATGAAAGGTCCTAAGACCCCGAGATAGACTACCTTCTTCCAGAGTAGAGTGCGATAATGAGGCCTCTACTGAGTGGTCCAATTCTGATTCTAAGAAAGATGATTCAAAGTCCATGGGTAAAAGCAGCTCTTGATGCGGTTTCAGGGAGCACCCTTATCTCTTTTTATGCTTTATTATTTATGCAGTGAGGACACTGCAAGTTTATTATTTGGGAGTGCATCTCTTCGCATTATTTATTATTTGGGCTTATATATTTCTGGATATTTTGATGATATTTTGGATGATTTTGTATGACTTTTATTTTTATTTTGGGTTGTAATATTTAGTCACTCTGATGGTGCCCATATTTCATGGATTAATTATTTAGTTGCTTGTTTTGTTTATTTATATTTCTCTTGGTTGTGATGATATCCAACAAGCATTTCCTTGTAATAGATTAAGTGACGACATTCTTAAGGGAAAATCATCGTGATTGGGTTTTGAGCCATGGATGCAGGGGAGGTCTGAGTACTCATAGCATCAGAGCCATGGATGCAGGGGAAGTTTGAGTACCCATAGTATTTTAGATTTGGGATCGCACTTATCCCTATGGAAAAGTTTGATTATCCACATGTATTGCCCTTATGAAAGCCAAAATATGACATACTGGCTTGGTATGGTGCCATAAATAGCAAATTATGCATGGTACAAATGCGAAGCAAACACCCCCCTTCATCCAAAAAATTTTCAAAAAGCAAGGGCATGGACGTGAGCAACCTTGGAATAATAATTTACCTCTTTTTGTGACTCCAAACTTTTAACTTGTAGAAATTAGTAGATACTTCATTTTGTCTCTAGTAGGAAGGGCAATTAAGCCCATTTGAGGAGTTTGCATGCCATGTGTGGTCAGTATTTGTGTCTAAATCTCATACCTGTTTGTACTATCTAGAACTTTCCCCATTAGCCTCTCAAGGATACTTTTGATTATGCTTGGTTGGTGAAATGATCCTAGGCCATCTTTGTGAACATAAGAGCCCACATTAGCCTAAATATCCTACCCATGCTTAGGATAGTACCCTCAGTCACCCAATTCAAGCCTTCAAGCCTTTCTTTGGAAACCACGTTGCAAACCTTGATCCATTCAAAGTTTTTCTCTCTCTTGAACCCTACACTCCTTGAACATAAAAAATGAAAATTAAGGCTAAATGCCTAAGTTGGGGGTGGTAAGTTTGAAAGAGTTGACTTTGGAACATGGTAGTATAGGTGGATGCCTATGAGCTAAGCAATGAAAAAGGTGAAAAAGAAATGATTGATGGAAACAAGAATGAGGCATAAGATTGCAAAAGAAATAAGTGAATGAAAGATGCCTTCAAAAAGTAGGGTAAATTAAGATAGCTAAAATAAGCATGTGTGAAGTATGAAAATAAAAGAATTATCCCATGGTCAAAATTTGGATGGAATATTATGATGTAGATGTTTAAGGAGGGCATAATCACTTTGTTCATAAATGATATCCTACCCTTTCTCAAACCTACATTACAAGCTTAAAAGCCCTTCGAGACCTCTAACCAAGTATATTCATTATAGTGATGATTGAAAATAAGGGCAAGCTTATGACGTGATACTTGTTATCATCAAGAGTCTTTGTTTGAGAGAGAGTTTCGTAATTAATCCCCTCATTGCATATTAGATAACTCGGTGTGTGTGGGATATCCTTCTTGTGAGAAAGCATGTGAACAACTTGAGGTGGGTGATATTGTCATCTTCTGAATAATGAGGCAAAAGGATTATAGTGGAGTTGAGGTCAATAGAGAGTCAATTTTAAAGTGTTAGTGATTGGTGAATTCTTACTCTTTAAAGTCCTTTGCATCTTTGAGATTGTATTTCATTTTGAAGGATGTCGTGAGAATAGCTTTTCCTATGTTTAATCTACTTATGGTAGTAAGCAAATTCGAAGTCATTATGATCATTGGTTTGTATAAATGGGTTTAAATTTGCATTGTCTTATTGAGTGAGAAGTAGTGTTGCTTGAGGACAAGCAAAGGTTTAAGTTGGGAGTGTTGATGAGTAGTGAATTTACCATTTATTTGCACTCAAAATTTGTGTACACTACTACAATTTGAACGTATAAATAAGACAAATTTGTGATTGAATGCACTAATTTCCACATTTTGTAGGATTATCGGTGATGAGAAAGAGATGTGGATTTGAGCTGAAAAGGATCAAAAAGAGAAGAGAATGCAGCTAGAAGACCTAAAGAAGAATTTGGTCTCAGTTACTGCGATCACGGTCTGAGGGCCACAATCGCGGCCAGTCAATTTTGATCATCTTCTGTGATATCTTTGATCTAAATACATTTGTAGTAGCCGCAATCACAGACAAGCTTCAGCGATCGCAGCAACGTAGGAATGTGTCCAGAGGCAATTTTGTAATTTTATACGGCGGACCCCAAATCTCTTAAAAGGCTCAAACCCTTTTCATTTTAGTATTCTAAACTTTGGGGAACAATTGAATTTGAAGTTTGCAAATCCTAATTTAGGCACTAATTGTATTTGAATTTCATACTTTTAATTTAGTGAAATTGAAGGATGGATGCTTTGAATGAACTAAGGTACAATTACGTATGGGTTGTGATGTATTTGTGTAGATTCTAGTTTGTTGATGATGGGTTTCACTATTTCTTGTTTGAAATAGTTGGGGTTTATGGGTGAAAACACCAAATACCCAAAATAAATTTGTGGGTGATAACCCCAAATTCTTGAAAGCTTACATTATCCTTGAAAGAGGAGTGGGGTAAACTTTTGGAACTCATATCATCCTTAAAATATCTATATAGGTGACAAAGAAATTTTGGACAATAATGGATATAGTTTTCTATCTTTTGCCATCTTAGAAATAAAGGTGAATAGAGAGCTAGCTATGTCTTGCGCATCTTCCTAGAAATAGGGATGCCCAGTTTAGGTATTAGGTGATTGTAATTGACATACTTGTTAGGTACTTGAAAGGGTCCATGAGTGATATTCTAAAGGTTTTGTTGACAAACTAGCCTCAAGGGCCTTTGAAATAACCTACCACATTGTTAATGACTAGAATTTGCACCAAATTATCATGTTTCCGTGCATATCTTTCCGTTAGGTAGACATAATTCCAAGATTATTCTCATATTGAATTTTAAATCACAAGTGTTACCTTAATTTGTTCACTTGAGTTGACATTGATGAATCCTAGTTCCAAATCAACCCCCCATTTTAATCTATGAATTTTACTTTGTTTATATTATGGGTATCTTTCTAGTAACTATTAAAACATAGGACTAGAAATCTAAATTCGCTCCTCGTGGATTCGACCTCAACATAAGTTGAGCTATTGATAACGACCATCCTCTACCAATTTAAATGGTATAGGTGAACGTTATCAGATAAGGATAAAAGAAGATCCTCATTGAATGCCTACATACCTGATTTTCATGATTTCTTGAAAAATAACTTTGATTTGGAGCCGTGGGAGGTGAATGTTTGGAATAAACTCATGCTTAGTGTTCTTAAGAACTTAGAAGGAAAAGGGATCATTTATTTGATGTATTTGGGGTTATGGAGTGATAAAATCACGTTTATATCATTCATGGGATAGTTTAGGACGTAAATGACTTGTTTACCCTCAAAAATTGAAGAGAAATGCAGGTTTTAGAGTTTATGAACACGGTTCATGCCACGCTGAAAATTGGGAGCACAAGGTCTATGCCATGCTGAAATTGTGCACCCTCACTGGTTCCTCACGAAATGCTCATAACTTTTTACTCGAGTATCGAATTAAGGAGAAATTGGATGCGTTGGAAAGAAGACACATTTGTATATAATTTGATAGGTCTTGAGATCCAAAATTACATGTATCACAGAATTTATACACGTTAAAACTTGATCCTTATAGGATTGAATACCAAAAATTTAGTAGAATCAAAATCTCTTAACTCAACTTTGCTCTAAGTGTTTACTAGAAAATTTTTCACCTCTAAAGCACTCATCACACTATGATAATAATCATTACATATATTCATATACAAATCATGGGATTAGATTTTATAAATGTAGGAATGATGGTTCAAATCCTAGCCTAAAAATACAGGATGATACATGTCTTATAATCGTGCTAAGGGATGCCTTGATTCATCATTCGAAGATGAATGATCCTGGGGGGAGAATGTAACACCCTAGATTTTTCTCCTCTAAGAATTTCTTTACTTTTGTGCTTGCTTCCCAGGTAACGACTCACCTAATGAGTCATGAAGACTCAACTACAAATTGTAGGGCTTAAGTCGTAGACAAAACAGTGAAGAATGCCCAAGTTTTTATTGATGTCACGACTAGACCCTTAAGAGTCTCAAGGTGAAGTCACGAGTTATAGGGTGTGACTCATGAATAAACCAGTGAAGATGGTCTAAAAGTCTGCCCAGACTGCGAGTATTGGCTAAGACTCATAGCCAGTTGTCACGAGTCGTGATATGACCTGTAATGACTAGACGATATTTTCCTATATTAATAAGTAAGGGAACTTCAGTCATTTTCTTATTTCCCCAATTAAAAATTATGTCCATAAAACACAATTGGGACCTCATTATCATCCAACACACATAGCATATACCTTACAGCTCTCTCAAATATCTAAGCAAGAACAATTAGGGTTTTTCATGGGATTGGTCATCTAAGGCTTAGAAGGTGATTTCTTCTTAAAAATTCTTTGTGTCTCAGGCATGTATCTTTTCCATAAAGCTTGTTTTGTTAAAAACATGTGTTTAAGATTATTATCTATGTGATTTAATTGTTGATTTTGAAATTGGGTTGAGGGCTTTTGGGTACTATTGATTAAATTGTTTTTCCCGTGGCTTTTGTGAATTATTTACGTTTTGAATTAATGGCTTTTGAACTAATAGGGTGCATGGGCACGGTAAATAGGATTAGGGGGTCGTGGATTCTCCCAAATAAATAAATTTTGATATTGAAATTGTTAATAACCTCAACCCACCTTATGAAATTGGCTTTAAAATAAGGATATATGCATATTGAAACCAAATTGAAATTATTGCATTGCATAAAAGGCAAACAGAATACAAATGGATTTAAAAGGCCTTTATGGCCATAAATTAATTTTAAATTAGACCTTGTAGGTCATGGATTCTCCCAAATTAATGGATAATTAGACTATGGGGATCATGGATACCCTAAAATTGGAAAAAAATTAGTCTATAGGGGTCATGGATTCCCTCAAGTTAATGGTTAATAGAAATGACATGACGATATTAGCTTGCAAGCATAATTGGTATGACGATACCAACAGTAGGTGCCAAATAGATGGCTCTTGGTTTTATGAATGGTAATGTGTAAATATTTTAATTGGGCTTAAAAGGGGTTATGTAGCTAACCATGGAGGTAGAGGTCTCGAGTGACCAATACTAAAAACCTGTGTTTGTGAAATACCCTGTGTTTTAGAACCTTAGAAAATTTCCTAGATTTCTAGTTTCTGGTCAAGATACGACTAGGGGGTAAATTTCATATGCTAGGGTACGGTTGGTAGAGTTTGGTCATACACTAACCAGTATTGGTTGGTGGGTTGGATTGGTTTTTGGAATGGGTATGACTTGGAGAGTATAAGTCGTATGGTTGGATACGGGTCGTAATGTTTGTGTTTTTCCTTCACTTAATCTATTACTTGGTAACTTAAGTTGGATTTAAGTATGAGTGTCTCACCATGAGCTATAAGATAGGGTACAAGTCATAATATTGACACATATGGTAGACAGTGATCAAACCTCCTTTGATTCTATTATACCTGGGATACAGTTTAGGGGTACTGATCACATGGTTGGGTAAGACTTAATGTTGGGTAAGTTGTAGGTTGGACAGTGTTGGGTCCATGGGAGAGACCTACCTTGGGTACAAGTGGTGGGTACCACTCGTATTAGAGGGTACGATTGGTCTGGGTAAGTCGTACCATCTGACAGGACTTATAAATAGTTTAAATTGGGGGAAAATCTGGACATTTCCCCACTTAACCTCTTAAGGCCCCATAACTTATATCACACTTGGGAGGTTATTTACCCTATTATTCCAATCTTAAACACTTAGAAACACTCTCTAATTCTCTCTAAGGCTCTTAGGTAAAGAAAGGCTAGGGTTTAATCTAGAAGAGAAATTTGGGGCTTGTTTGGGTGATTTATCTCCATCATCTTCATAATCTAAGGCATGTTACTCCACCCTCATTGTTAGTTCCAACTAAAGGTATGTTTTATACAATTTTTTCATGGCATAATTATTGTATGGTTTTGGGTTTTCAAATATATGTTGGGGTTTTTGTATTAAATACTTGGTAATGGATTTTCCATGTTTTAATTATATTTTTACATGCTTTAATGGTAGTTTGGACACTTTTTTGCATGGGAATAGTTTGTTGGTAATTGTAATTGGTTTTAGAAATACTGTGCCCCCAACATGTTTGATAAAATGCCCATGATAATGTTTTTACCATATTATGGGACTTTAAATGGAACTATTGCATGGTATGGTTTGGTAATGGAACCCTAAATGGTATAATTGGCTTAAATGGTTTGGAATAGTTTAATGGAATGGTTTGGTGGTCATAATTATGGTTAATTAAACTTCTTTATGGGGTACATGAGATTCCCCCAAGAAAACATAATAATGGAACACTTTTGGGGTACATTGGAATCCTCCAAGTTAACTTGATAATATAATTTATGGGTACATGGGAATCCCATTACATAAAAAGGTTAGCTAAGGACATTGCTTGCAAACTATAGTCGGTATGAGGATACCACTACTTATAGCCTTGGTTAATAATAATGGAATAATGGTTTGGTTGGTTGGAAATGGTTTTAATTGGGCAATAATGGTGGATGTCATAGCTAACTATGAAGGTGCGAGTCCAATGAATGGACACTCGAAACTCATGTTTGTCGACATGAGGAGTGGCTATAGTGACCTTATATGATACTATGAGGTACATGAGAATCCTCTAAGAACACTTACATATGTATCATAAAGAGCAAAGGGTACTTGGGAATCCCCTACTCTTATAGTGTCTACGATTCGTGCGGCTACACTTATCGAGTCCCATTCAGGGGGTTACAATGGACCCATATAGCCCGTGGGTGGTTCTAGGATGGCTAAGCTACACATTCCCATATTAATGGTTTTAAAGGCATACTAAACCTGATTCCTTTTTCCGGTAAGGTTATATATATATAAATTGTACGCATATGGTTGGTTTGCTTGGTTTTACTGGATGGCATTATTTTATCCTTATCCTGAGTTCATGCTAGCGTTCAACCACTAACCCATCTTCAGGTGGCTATATCCCAACGCAATATAGGAACCAACCATTTTACTCCTCCTTCTTAGTGATCAAATTTTAGGATCAACTATCGGATTAAAGTGGTGATCTTCCATACTCCAAAAGGCTCTATTTCATATCATGGATATCTTTACATACTTTGGTTTATGTATGGATATTGATTTTAGCTATGGTTGGGGGCATGTCCCAATCGGATATTAATTTTTTTTGTTAGAGACTTTGTAGAACTACTATGGGTTGGAATAGGCGGGATCGGTATTGGTATCATTCTTAGCATTAGCATTGGTATTGGATATGATACCATTGGCTAAATTTATGATTGTTCGATCCTCTTTTATTTTGGATTATATAATTATATTAGAACTCATATGGTTATGGTTTTGGATTATGGTTTGGTTTGGCATTGGTTATCGGTTGGGTATCAGACGGTTGGGCTCATTTGGGTCGATCATGGTCATAGACCAATCCTAGAACCTTGTATTACATCATAACGCTATCTTGTTATACGTTTGAAATTTATCCAACTCAGGGTATGCATTTGGATATTGAGTTGGGTAATGAGGGTGGTCCCTGGTCCTAGTTGGACTTAGGATACTCATTATGCAAGGCCCCAGGTCGGGTAGTGTCAAGTTTATATTAGAGCTTTAATTTCATGGTCAATTGGGAGTCCACAAAGCCGTGTCAAGTAGAGTCTCTTTTAAGGGTGTGTAGCATGCCACTTTAATAAGCGAAAGGCTACAAGGCATTTAGGAACATTTCACTTTCTTGGTATTCTATTTTCAATGTTGGAGTCTAGTCTTGGAATCTTTCCTAATCCTGGTTTGTTCACTTTTCAGATCATGCCTTGATGATATGAGATGCAAGGTAACTCTACTGTCCCAACTGGGGACAATGATGAAGGGACACGGACTACTTAGGGGATCCATACTTGATCAAGGGGTCCTGTCCCTAATATTTTTAAAGCTACACTGATTGCTAGTAGTTCTCCTAGGGATGAGGTGACTAATATGGAATTTTGTCAATCGATTTATTTTGCTGCTCAGTTAGTTGCTGCTCAGGATGAGCGGGATGCATATGGTGTTTTTCTGTTGAGGGCACAAGGGTTGGCTAGCTTATAAAAATAAATCCTTCTACTTTTACTGGTATGAAGGTGGAGGAGGATCCTCAGGGTTTTTTAGATAAAATGGAGAAAATTTTCAGAGGTAATGCAGGCCATGAATGTGGAAGGGGTAAATTTTACTGCTTACCAGCTTAAGGATGTGGTGTACCAATGGTACGAGAAGTGGGATAGGGTAAGAGGTGATGTTGAGGAGTTGACTTTATGGAAAAATTTCTCGAATGCTTTTTTGGACCACTTTTTTCTTTAGGAGTTGAGGGAAACAAAGGCAGAGAAATTTGTCAATCTGATACATGGGAAAATATCTATCAAGGAATATGCCTTAAAATTTCCTCAGCTGTCGAGGTATGCTCTGGAATTAGTGTCTGATATGAGGGAAAGGATGTAAAAGTTCACTTCTGGACTATCTCGAGATTTGATCCTTAAAAGCAAGACTATATTGCCGATCAAGGATATGGATATTTCTAAGTTGGTTGTTCATATGTAATAGGTGGAGGAGGAATAAAAGAAGCAACCTAAGTTTAGGAAAGGCAGGGTAAGAAGTTCAGGTCATCTGAATAGTATGATGCTCAACAGCAAGGTGGTCGGGATGGCAGTAAGTGACCAAAAAAGAAGTAGTGGAGTTTTGGTTCCTTCTCTACAGCTAGTGCTCCTTACCCGAAAAAGTCGAGTGATAAGCTCAGCAAGGTGGAGATAATTTTGGGGCAGAGGGTCCCGAATCTCAGGCAAGTGGGGCTTAGTTGCCTCATCATACCTGCCTTCTCGATATTATAGTAGGTTGCATAGGGGCTTTAGTTATGAATGGAGGGACAGATGTTTCCAATGTGGTCAGCCAAGCCATATACTAAAAAACTATCTAGTTGGTAAGGGTGATTCGAGAGCGAGTAAGACTTCGGTTGCTTCAGTTTTTCCTCCTGCACCAAAGGGTGCTACTTCTGTAATTGTTTTTGCTTCTGGTACCAACGTTGGTCGGAATAGGTTATACGTTTTTGCTACCCAGTAGGAATCTGAGGCATCACCTAATGTCGTGACTGGTATGTTACAACTCTTTTATCATGACGTGTATTATTTTCTTGATATGGGGTCCATAATCTCTCTTATGTGACCCCATTTGTGGCTGTGTATTTTGGTTTTAATCCCAAGGTTATTTTGGATCCTTTTTTTATTTCTACCCTGATAGGTGAATCTGTGGTTGCTAAGAGAGTCATAGGGAGGTGTGGTATCTGTTGGTAGTAGGCAGACTTTGGTGGATTTGCTTGAACTGGATATGGTGGATTTTGATGTTATTCTGGGGGTGGATTGGTTACACTCTTATTATGCATCCTTAAATTATCATACCCATAAAGTTGTGTTTAGGTTCCCTGGTGAACCGGTTATTGAGTGGGAGGGTGGTTCCCTAGATCCTAGGGGGAGGTTTATATCTTATCTTAGATCTCAAAGGTTAATCTCTAAATTGTGTCTCTATTATTTGGTTTGGGTTAAAGATTCTAACTTAGAAGGTCCTTCTTTAAATTAAGTTCTGGTGGTAAATGAGTTTCTTAATGTCTTTCCGGATGATCTTTGTGGTGTTCCTCCGAATAGAGAGATTGAGTTTTGTATTGATTTGATTTCGGACACTCGTCCAAAATCTATTCCTCCTTATAGGATGGCTTTAACTTAGTTAAGATAACTCAAGGAGTAATTTAAGAATCTTTTGGATAAGGGTTTCATCCATCCTAGTGTATCCCCATGGGGTGCACCAATGGTATTTATGCAAAAAAATGATGGTTCCCTTTGGATGTGCATTGACTATCAACAGTTAAATAAAGTGACAGTTAAGAATAAGTGTCCTCTTATAAGGATAGATGACTTGTTTGATCAATTATGAGGTACCAAATTCTTTTGTAAGATAGATCTTTGATCTGGGTATCATAAGCTTAAGATTAGGGAGGCGGATATCTCTAAGACAGATTTTCGTACTCGCTATGGGCACTTTGAGTTCTTAGTTATGTCATTTGGTTTGACTAATGCTATGGCGGCGTTTATGGACTTGATAAACAAAGTTTTCAGGCAGTTTCTAGATCTTTTTGTCATTGTGTTCATTGATGATATCTTGGTGTATTCTAAAAGTGGGTTGGATCATGCTAATCACCTTTATGTGATGTTACAGACCTTGAAAGAGCAACAGTTGTATGCCAGATTCTCTAAGTGTGAGTTTTGGTTGAACGTTGTGGCTTTTCTTAGTCATATTATTTCTAATGAGGGGATCATGGTAGATCCGTAAAAGGTGGTTTTGGTTAAAAAGTTGCCTAGATGCATGACTCCAACCAATATTCGATACTTTTTTGGGTATGGATGGGTATTATAGGCAGTTCATGGAAAGTTCCTCGACAATAGCTGCCCCATTGACTAAGTTGACTTAGAAGAAGGTAAAGTTTTCTTGGTCGGATGCCTGTGAGGGGAGTTTCGAGAAGCTTAAGGATAAGCTAACTTCAACTCCAATTTTGACATTACCTGAAGGTAATGAAGGGTTTATGGTTTATCGTGGTATGTCCCGGGTAGGACTTGGTTGCGTTTTGATGTAGCATGGGAAAGTGATTACTATGCTTCCAGGAAGGTACATGAAAGAAATCATCCCACTTATCATTTGGAACTTTTAGCGGTGGTTTTTTTCTTGAAAAATCAGGCGGCATTATTTTTATGGAGTGTATGTGGACATCTATTCTGATCATAAGATTCTATAGTATATGTTCACTTAGAAGGAGCTAAATCTCAGGCAGGAGAGATAGTTGGAGCTTCTCAAGGATTATGATATGAGTCTTCACTACCACCCAGGTAAAGCTAACATGGTTGTCAATTCTCTTAACAGGTTGTCCATAGAAAGTTTAGCTCATGTAGATAAAGAGAAGGGGAAATTGGTGAAGGATATTCACCATTTGGCTAATCTTGGAGTTCGTCTCTAGGACTCAATGATGGTGGTGTGATGGTACAGAAAGTGGTTTAGACGTATCTTGGTGCAGAGATCAAAGAAAAGCAAATGTTGTATCACATCTTGATAAAAATCAAGAGTGAGGTTGGTGGGAAAAGGGTGATGGTGTTTGAGATCAGTCATGATGGTACCCTGAGGTACCAAGGAAGGTTATATGTTCCTAACGTCGATGGTTTGCGACAAAGGATTTTGGTTGAGGCACATAAATTACGCTATGTTGTCCATCCCGATTTAACAAAAATGTATCATAATCTCAAGGAGATGTATTAGTGGAGTGGTATGAAGAGGGATATGTCCAATTTTGTACCGAAATGTATGGTGTGCCAACAAGTTAAAGTTAAGCATATGAGCCTTGGAGAGTTGTATCAAGAAATTGAGTTTCTTGAATAGAAATGGCAGGTAATCAATATGGATTTTGTTATCAGTCTTTCTCGGTCTCAGAATCAATTTGATTAGATTTGGATCATCGTAGATAGGATGAAAAAATCCGCTCACTTCTTGCCAGTGCGGACTAACCTTTTGTTGTGAGGTTGTATCTTCATAAGATTGTAAAGATGCATGGGGTACTTATTTTAATTATTTCTAATCGGGGTACGCAATTGTCATCTCACTTCTGGCGGTCTTTTAAAAGGGGTTGGGTACTAAGGTTAGTCTGAATATAGCTTTTCATCTGCAGACAGATGGGCAAGAAGAGAGGATTGTTCAGGCATTAGAAAACATGCTACATATGTGTCTGATTGATTACGGTGGAAATTGGGTTAAGCTTCTACCTTTGTTAGAGTTTGCTTACAATAATAACTATAATTCTAGCATTGGAATAGCCCCTTTTGTGGCACTGTATGCTAGGAGGTGTAGATCTCCATCAGGTGGTTTGGGCAAGGTGGGGTAGATATGTTTGGCACGGATTTGGTTTATCAGGCTATGGAGAAGGTAAAGGTGATTCGGGATAGGCTTAAGGCTGCCCAAAGTCACCAACAGTCCTATACGGATATGAGGTGTAGAAAGTTGGAGTTCGAAGTTAGGGATAAGGTGTTCCTAAAGGTATCTCCTATGCAGGGAGTGATGTGGTTTGCTAAAAGGGGAAGCTCAATCCTTAGTATGTTGGTACTTATGCGGTTTTGTGGAGGGTTGGTGTTTTGACATTTTTTTGATTAAAAAGAGTTGAAAAATATTATTTTTGACTTTTTGTACTATTTCAAAACTTTGAAGAAAATTTTGAAATAATTTAAGAAATTACAGAGTCGCCACTTGATTTTTAAGACAATATCAAGAAAACTAAAAGAATTACTCAAAAGATTCAAAACAGAAAAAATCTTTTAAGTTTACAAACTCTGAGTAAGTGGTTCCTATTAATACTATTAGAAGGTTGTTAAGGCACCAAGAGTATCCGCTAACTTGCGGTTATTCGGGCTATTTGAAAATAACTTTTTTGACTAACTTTAAACAGGAAAATTATTTTTTGAAAAGAAAACAATTAAGGAAAATTATCTTCTTAACGACTTAGCAGGGATTTTAACTAAGTCTAAGAAAACTAAGAACAATTAGCATATAAAGCGAAAAGAGGGAAACTAAAGGACTTAGGCTATTAGGCCTAAATCCATAAATCCTGTCCTAAGCTAATTTGGGTTTTTGGCCCATCTTCAACTGTCCTGATCTAAATACTTAACTTTTCGCCCATACTCTGTCCTAAGATAGTTTTCGGACCTTTGAGGCCCAAAAACTGCTTCATATGTATTAAATTATAACTTTGGCTTCAAAACCCAAATGAATGAACAAATAGATAAATAAATAAATAAAGATAGAAAATAATAAAAATCGATACTTTTAATGTCTCTTAGCGACATCATCAATGGGTTTTGACCAATTTTCTTTTTTATATTTTATCTTCTTGCACCCGCACGCCATATAATTGACTTTGGGTTTAAACTTTGGACTTGACTTGGAGAGGTGGGCCTCATTGGCCCATTACAAAATGCAAGAAGAAAGGAGTCCATTTGGACTCCAAAACAGATTCATGCAAAGAAAAGGATAAAGAAAAAGAATTAATATGTGTTCGAAAATCGTACACGTAATAGATAAATGATGAGATGAAAAAAATAACATTCTCAAGCATAAAGAAATAGTAAACTATGATATCAAAGAAAACCAAATTATCAAAAGAAAAAGAAATTAGATCATCTTTTAAGCAATCTTGAAAACTATTGAATCTAGCACAATATAATCAACTAGCCCTTGAAAAGAAAGACATGGGTCCACAAGCATAGTTGCTTAAGATTTGGACAAATATTTTCTATAGATTAACACATATTTGAACCAAGTACTATGATATGATATAGTTTAAGTCATGTTTTCATTAAATAAAGAAAGGGAGAATGAGCAAGAGATGAGTAAATCTTTCATAACACCTCAAATATGAAATACAAGACATACTAATGTAACAATACTTTTTTAATACAAAGTGGAGTCAATCAACATATCTATAACTTAGAAGAAAATTTCACTATAGCATGTGAATAACAATGGGACGTCTAAATAAATAAAAACACTTTAAGAAGTAAACCGATAAGCGAAGTGAAGCAAATAGCATATATTAAGTATATTTGAGAAATGATATTTGAAGACTGGATAGAAGAAATAGTAAAAGATTAATTCTAGGAAAAAATGTCCAATTATGCAATCTCCTATTTTAGTTCTACACCATTTCAACAAAATCTATAACCCTAACAACTTTTCAATCTAAACTTAACAATAGTAACAATTCCTTTTCGACCTAAAGAAAACAACTTCACATACTAAAAGTAAACATATCCACCAATAATGAATTTAAACAAAGAATGATCACGTATTTTAAGAAAAGATCAAAACTTTATCTATAATAATCAAAGAATAAAGCCAAAAGGTGAAGCAATCATTATTAACTATTCTTTTGTCCTATTAAAGTAATGGTTTAATGCATCCTATTAACGGATAAAAAACACAAATATAACAATATATGTCCTTTTGAAAGGGTGGATGACCCAAGTATAATAAGATATGCCATCTCGCATGGCTGACAATCTAATAAGTTTCTTGGAGGGTAGAAAACCCTAATATATAAGAAAAATAGAAGTTGATTTATAGAACTTCATCCTTTGAATTAAAAATCCTCAAAAGTACTTGTGCACGTCCTGAGTTTTTGGATTGAATCCTCAAACTTTGAGAGGATTGGGTTGTGTTAGTTTTTAGAGGCAGTCTTCCATACATCACCTGCATGACTCAAACAACACTCATTAATAACATAATAATTTATTGTAACTAAGTTAAAATTGCAATAGAAGATAAAGTCATTTGACTTATGATGATTTGAAGATCGTGTTTTGAGTGATATCCCCATATCTCAATCATTTTGCTCGGTCATTTTTCTACAAAATTAGAGAAAGTGTTAGAGATCATAATAAAGTACTAGAAATATAAATCAAGAGAAAAAAGGAGAAGAGAAGTTGTCTATATTATTATAATAAAGCCATAATGGATCTGGTCTTGCTCTTTATCAAGCTTAACATTGTCAACGTTGTGACTTAATTATTCTGCATCCAAAGAAAAATTCTTAGTTTTGAGAGGCTGACTGTGTTGGTTTTTCCTTGATTTCCTGATGCTCCTTGTTCATCATGAATTATCAGGGTTGATCATGTCTTATGGAATTTTTTAGGATCTCCCTCAAAAAACTTTCCCCAGTTTAGAAACTCTCGAACTTCTTTGTAACTTATGGCATCATTTAGAATGGAATTTTTTAGATCTTCCAAAAATTTTGCCCCAGTTTAGAATGTGAAATACTTGAGTCCTTTATGGCGTAGCATAATTTGAAATTTTAGAACTTCTCAAAATTATGCACTAATTCAGCTTCAGCAATATCTGATGTTTAACTTTGTAGAAAATGCCAAGTTCTTATGAAATTTTTGAGACCTCAAAAATTTCTACCCCATTTACATGCTTTAATGTCATCTCTATGTAACTTTAAAAAAGATCGTCTTAAACAAAATCTTATGGTAAATATGATCAAGCTAGTGTAGTACTCAGATATTCCATTGAGGTAGGAATCATACCAAACACAGTTCCACCATAAAGTGGAAAAATAAATTTTCTAAGGGATTAACCAAAGACGAAATAAGCCACCTATATATTCTATTCTTTAAAATTTAGGTCAAATGTAGTTCGTACAAACGAAGTGCGTTTACAAGTAAATCAAACAATAAAGTGCAATTACAAGAAAATAAAGTAACAAAGTGAGATTAAAAGGAAAATGGAAAAAGAAAATAATGACTTCAGCATGCAAGATGGAAGGATGTCAAAAGTACACCTTTGAAGTAACTTCAATCTTCTTCTCGACTGATAATGCCAATGATTATTTTGCTTTTGTCATTGTGAAGCAAGCAAGTTTTATTACCATCAAAAATTAGTCTCTCTGAAAAAGAAAAAAAACACTCAAAGGGTAAAAATGTTAGTTCATGAATTGTAATAATTGACCAAAGTAAACAAACATGGTCAAAGAAAAATAATGAAACACTTTAGCTCATAAATAATTTTTAACGCGTCCTAACATACTTGGGATCTTTCAAGCCAAAGGTAAGCCTAACGTTTGAAGGATATATATCTCATTTGTAAGACGTTCCATTGCCCTCAAAATATTATACAAACTTTATTAATAAATTAAATGGGAATAAAAAATAAGGGAAAACGGAAATGCATGATTTCAATCCCACTCAGGGGAGAAAATCTAAATTAAGCCTCCTTGGAAGCCCTTTGATCTTTGAACTTCTTGAAACGTCTTCATATCCTTTCGATGAAGTCCTTCTTTTGATTAAACCAAACTATCTAAATAAAATCCTCAAACCCAAGGGATAATGGTCCGTACAATTCGACATTATATCCTTCAATTTAACACATAATGAATGATCGTTTGTTATGACTCGTGGTCAAATAGACATAAGGCAGGTTTTCTAATGGACCCAACACCCTCTCAGGTATTAGGTCGTCCTAGGCTTATGCCTAAACAGGGTTTTGGTTTTGCTCTATCCTAGATGTCTAGAATGGGCTTCAAACAGGTTCACAAGTAGATGATATTGGTTTGGAAATACGAACAACCATCAGACACATCACGTGTAGATAAACCATCGTATTCCTAATACTTGATTTGGAATTAAACAATAGGGGTCGGGATATCCACGAAACTCCAAAACAGTTTAATGATCAAAATGCAAAATTATGCCATGAATGCAAAAGTTAATAATTGCAATAATTTAAACACATAAGCAGATAAATAGTTTAAACACTACAATAGTCAGTCAAATAAGCTAATTTAAATATTTGGTTAGAACCTAGCTAAAGTCCCCAGCGGAGTCATCATTTCTGTTTTGGCCTTGTTTAGATTTAAAAGAGTTGGAAAATATTATTTTTGACTTTTTAAACCATTTCAAAACTTTAAAGAAAATTTCAAAATAATTTAAAAAATTATAGAGTTGTCACTTAATTTTTGAGAAAATATCAAGAAAAACTAAAAATATTACTTAAAAGATTTAAAACAAAAAAAAAATCTTTTAAGTTTAGGAACTCTGAGTAAGTGATTTGTATTAATACTCTTGGAAGGTTGTTAAGGAACCAAGAGTATCCGCTAACTTGTGGTTATCCGAACTATTTGAAAATAACTTTTTTGAATAACTTTAAAAAGGAAAATTGGTTTTTGAAAAGAAAACGATTAAGGAAAATTGCTTCTTGACGACTTAGCGGGGATTTTAACTAAGTTTAAGAAAACTAAGTGAAATTAGTATATAAAGAGGAAAGGGAGAAACTAAAGGACTTAGGCCAATAGCCCAAATCCATAAATCCTGTCCTAAGCTAATTTGGGTTTTTGTCCCATCTTCACATGTCCTAATCTAAATACTTAACTTTTGGCCCATACTTTATCCTAAGCTAATTTTCGAACCTTTGAGGTCCAAATTTCGCTTCAACTGTATTAAATTACAACTTTGGATTCGAGCCCCAAGCGAATGAATAAATAGATAAATAAATAAATAAATAAATAAAGAATAAGACAATAATAAAAATCAAGACTTTTCATATCTCTTGGCAACCTCATCAATAGGTTTTGACCCATTTTTCTTATTTTTCTTCTGTCTTCTTGCACCCGCACGTCATATAATTGACTTTGGGTTTAAACTTAGGACTAGACTCGAAGAGGTGGGCCTCATGGCCTATTACGAAATACAAGAGAAAAGGAGTCCATTTGGACTCTAAAACACATTCATGCAAAGAAAAGGATAAAAGAAAAAGAATTAATATGTGTTTGAAAATCCTACACGTAATAGATAAATGATGAGATGAAAAAGATAACATTCTCAAGCATAAAGAACTAGTAAACTATGATATCAAAGCAAAGCAAATTATCCAATGAAAAAGAAATTAAATCATCTTTTAAACAATCTTACAAAATATTGAATCTAGCACAATATAATCAACTAGCCCTTGAAAAGAAAGACATGGATCCATAAGCATAGTTGCTTAAGAGTCGGACAAATATTTCTTATAGATTAACACATATTTGAACCAAATGCTATGATATAATATAGTCTAAGACATGTTTTCATTAAACAAAGAAAGGGAGAATAAACAAGAGATGAGCAAATCGTTCATAGCACCTCAAATATGAAATACAAGACTTACTAATGCAACAACACTTTTTCAATACAAAGTGGAGTCAATCAACATATCTATAACTTAGAAGAAAAATTCACTATAGCATGTGAACAAAAATGGGACATCTAAATGAATAAAACACTTTAAAAAGTAAACCGATAAGAGAAGTGAAGTAAATAGAATATATTAAGCATATTTGAGAAATGATATTCGAAGACAAGATAGGAGAAATAGTAAAATATTAATTCTAAGAAAAAGTGTCCAATTATGCCAACGCCTATTTTAGTTTTACACCATTTAACTAAAATCTATAACCCTAACAACTTTTCAATCTAAACAAGAGAAAATTAAAGACAATTTTAACCACAAAAATGAGTAACTCACTACTTCAAATTGAGAAACAATTTCACAGATCCTTAACTATAGTAAGCATTCATTTTTGACAAAAAGAAAACAACTTTACATACTAAAAGTAAACATATCCACCAATAATAAATTTAAACAAAGCATGATCACACATTTTAAGAAAATATCAAAACTTTATCCATAATAATCAAATAATAAAGCCAAAAGGCAAAGCAATCAATATTTTTTATTCTTTTCAACATATAGAAAATAACTTTACATGCTAAAAACAAACATATACACCAACAATGAATTTAAACAAAGCATGAGAACATATTTTAAACAAAGATTAAAACTTTATCCATAGTAATCAAAGAATAAATTCAAAGAAACACGTTTAACTATTGCTAGCTTCTTTTTATACCATGAATAAGAAAATAATCATAATATCGATATCACAACGTCCTAGGACCTTCAAGGCCGTCTACAGCAAACAAAATTACAACTATGAACTACGAAGAAGAAGGAGATGAAGAAGAAAATGATAATAAAACTAAAAGGGGAAAGGTGTGTTTACCTATTTTGGGACAGCAAAACGAGACTTCAAGCTTTCTTTAAAGTCTTGGTCACCTCAAAAAAATAATCTTCCGAGAACCCCGATTAAACTACCGCTTGAAAGTTTTTACTAAAGAAAAAAAATTTAACTATTTGCTCAAAAAAAAATTCCACTCTTCGAGACCTTTTTTTCTTCTACCAAAAATAGTGGTAGTATTTATAGAAAAGGATGGAGATTCAATTTTATTAAACCACCAATATGGGAGAAAGTAATTAAGGGTGTTTTTGAAATTTTAAAATTGAAGATAAGGTGAGGTTAAGGTGAAGGAAAATTGTACAATTTAGTATAATTTTTGAATTTCAAAATTAGAAAAAGGACAAGGTTGAGGGAGAATTATACAATGTAGAAGAATTTTTAAATTTCAAAAATAAAAAAGGACAACATAGAGGGGGAATTGTACAATGTAGTACAATTGTTAAATTTCAAAATTTGAATATTGAGATTTAAATTTGATTTTGGTGGGAATTAGGTAGAAATTATGAGATTTTTGGGGAATTTAGGGTTATTTAAAATATAACCCCAATTGAGATTTAAAAATTATCTATATTTATTTAATTTTGACCAAATTAAAAATCAAATGGCGAATACATTACAATTATGGCCAATTTGATTTCAATTATGGTCAAATCTAATAGATTGGCTAAATTAAATTAAAATTCAATGCGCATTAATACTTTCTTTAATCCTGAGCTTCTTGGTTTAGTAAAATTTAATAAATATTTCTCCAAATAAATTAATTTTGAGAACAAATTTTATTTGAATCAAGATTTTATCCATTTATATTAACTTTTAAGCCTAATGAGTAAAAGTTAGATTTTTATAAAAAAGTAAAAAAAATTATACAATTTTGCATATGTAAATACGAAAATGTATAATTGTCAATTAATGACAAAATTAACCCAAATAAATATTTTAGAGTGCATTTATCTAGATGAAATAAATATTTCAATTTTATTAAACATTGAAGAAACCCAGGGTTAAATTTAATCATGGAGGGAAAAAATTAGGTGTCAACAGTTGGTAATGTGGCTTAAGGATTGGAGTTGCCTTCTTGTTTGAGTCCATCCATCCGGTATTTAATGTCTCTGTGTTGAGGAACTGTCTTGATGATCCTTCTTTGGTGGTTCCTTTGGAAGGATCATGATACTAATACGATCATGATTGTGGACCAATACGTAAAGAACTCGTGCTTGGGTGGCTGCCCCAATAATGGAACAATCTTTGAAGTTTAGAGAACAAGTCCCAACACTCTAAAGTTGTCCATATGGACACTCCAAGGCCGCCTCTTTGCCATGGCTCATTAAGGGCATTATAGTCATTTTGTAATAAGTTAACCTAGGCTATAAATAGAATATATTAGGTCATTTTCTCATAAATTGAATGATATATTTTGAGAGCTCTAGAGAGAAAGACTTGCAAGGTAGATTCCTTGTAAATAAGTGTGGATATCACTTGTGTTGGTGCTAGTTTTGAAATGTTGGTTGCTTGGAAATCTCGTTTCCTTGAGGTCACCGTAGAGCTTGTGTTACTTGTATGAATTCTTAGGTCTTTGTGTATAATATATACTTAGGTTCATAGTGTTTGTACATTTGTATGTCAAGTTACCTATCTATCTATCGATCTATTTATTTCATTGTTGTTGTTCATTCTCGGGATTGGTGTTCTAAAACCGAGACTTTGTGTTCTTCTTATTCTTGTGCTTGTGTTGTTAATCTAGTTTGTTGGCTCACTGATTTAGAGAGGTTGAACACCTTAATATCTTATTGTTATTATGTTTTCATTATTGTTGTAGTGAATCTAAGAGTAGTCACTAAACGGGTCCTCGGTTTTTTAAACTTGTGGACTGTTTTGGTGTTTGTTTTGTATCTTCCGTAGATTGTCTTGTATCATTTGGTATTAGATCCATCTTCGATTTTGTTTTAACAAGATCAATATTGTGCTTGAGAGTTGAAAAATAAGAAAAAAGTGAAGAGTTCTTGAGATTGTTCTTGGCCGAAAGTTGGGTTTTGTTGTTGTCTTGGCCGAGACATGTTTATTTGTGACTAGATCTTGTAGTTTTTTGTTTGTTTAGATTATTTCTAGTGTTGTTTTATTTCTCACCAACACTGAAGTGTCTAGATCTAAAGATTTGAGCTTATGTTGTTGACCTTGTTGTTATAAATTTAAAGTTGGCCATGTGATACAATTATTGTGGACTTGGAGATGAATATTGGTGGAGTTGTTGTTGTTCTTGAGAAATTATTGGTGTGATCTTGTTGTCTTGAAATGTCTTGACCAGTATAAAGTATAACATATATCCAAAAAGGTGTAAGATAAAGTTGAAAAGTTGCTGGTGAAGAGACTTGAAGTCTTGAACACATCACTTCAAAGACTTATCAACCACTTTTCCATATTTCAAGGACCTTGTTTTGTGGGAATAGTACAAGTTAAGTCTCACCTTCTTGAGTGAATTTGAAAAAGTTTCTAAGATTTGAATTTTCCCACCAAAAAGCAAACTCTTCCATTCTAAATTGTATCAAGACAAAAGCTTCAAGTTGGTGATTAAAATTGTGTGGGACCGTGACCAATTACGTGGCTGCCATGTCATTATGTTTTAATGTTCACGCAACATAATTAAGCTCAAATTTTTGATATCTTAGTCTTTAATCTTTGTCTCTTAGTTGCCTATTGTTGATTCTATTACTAATTAACAAACTAGTAATTGTCTACTAGGTTGTAAGTTAGTTTTGGGTCCGTTTATTCATGTCTACGTATCTTTGTGTGCTTTTATCTTTTTGAAATTCATTGTAGTTTCTTGATTCAAGTCCGTACATATTTTCTCTGAGTTGTTTCAAAAGAGAATCTATTCCAACCTCTAGCCCTAATTGGTACCAAGCAATCTCCTTGGAGTATAAACGAGTTACCAACACTTGTGAGACCATTGAGTGATACTTGACAAAGTGTGAGCTTGAGAGTTTGTGAGGGTGAATTTTTTTGGTGCTAACCTTTAACTTGTTATTGTTGTGTTTTATTTAGTCTTTCTTCTTAGGTACGATGGCTTCGGGTGAAGGTAGTCCAAGGGTCTTGAGAGAGGTAACCATAGATGCTTTGTTGGCGGCTATAATGAGCATAAAACATGATCTTAGTGGTCGAATGGAGAGGATGAAGGGAAGGATAGATAGGATGGAGGGTTTTTTTTCAAGGAAAATGGATACATTTTAAGTTCGTTTGGATTCCACCCATTCAAGTCCCAAACAATACCATGCCTTGACTAGTAGACATGCTACCACCCCGGATACACTTCACCATTGCTCAATCCACCTAGACCATCCTATGAACCCATCCACCAAGTCTCTACTTATCCAAACAATCAAAGTCATGTCCATCAAGAAGCTCCTCAAATCTGAGGCCCCCTTGATATGCCGAGAGAACCACTAAACCAAAACCAACCAATCCAAATTAATGATGTGTAAGGTGAGGGTCCTTATGGAGGTAAGGGTTAGATGAAGCAACTCTATTTGCAGAATTTATGCACAATAGAAGTGGAGCTTATGGAGGGGGACATAGAGGCCAATGGGGAGGAGTTGGATTGGCTCCTTATGGTAGGGGTAACTTGGGACATCGACCTCATGTTCAAGAAGGTTTAGTGAACCAAGGAGGCAATGTGAGTAGAGACATAGGCCTAAATTTCATTAAGATCACTTTTTTTTCTTTTAAGGGGACTAGTGATCCATCTCTCTATCTTGATTGGGAGTTACAATGTAATCGGATTTTCCAACTCAATGAGTTAATTTCCCAAAAGAAAGCCACACATATCATTACTCAATTTGAAGGTTATTCCTCTACTTGGTGAGAGACAAAGCGGTTTCAATGAGTAAGGAATAGTAATCTTGACCTCTCGGATTGGGATGAATTGAAAGATCTTATGTGGGAAACATATGTCACTAAAAGGTACAAACAAGAGCAACTAACAAAGCTCAACTTTCGGTAAGGAGATAGAAGTGTGGAGGAATATTATGATGAGTTCCAAAACTTAATCCTACGTCTTGATATTGTCGAACTTCCAAATCATTGTCTAGCTCGATTCAAGGGTGGATTGTGCTATGAAGTTATTTCTCAATTAGTTGTCCACAAATTTAACCAAATTAAGGACCTTGTAGAAGCGGCCATTGAAGTTGAAAGAAATAATCATACCAAGAAGACCTTTGGGTGGGATAAGTTCTACAAGCCCTTAGAGAAGAAGCCATTTGATAAAACAATCTAAATGTATCCACGGCTTAAAGGTACTAATTCTTTCACTCCTAATCCTAAGGTTGTCTTTTGTTTTAAATGTCAAGGTTGGGGTCACAAAGCTAGCGAGTGCCCAAACCGAAGGAACATTGTACTAGTGGGGGTGATCCTTATTTTGTTGGGTTAAAGTGACCAAAAATAATGTTAGTGAGGGAACCCCTCAAGAAGATGATGGAGATGATGGTGAATCCGAGAGGGTGGTAGAAGAAGGGAAAGTTAATGTGCCTTGTAGATTGATGAGGAGAACACCTTATGATGATGCTTGGCCCAAAGAAGGTGAGGTCTTAATTCTACTTTGACCTCTTGATGATGAAGAACCCGAGAGTACACTATGTCCTCGCTCCAAGGAAGTACACTTTTATTTTGTCTTGTTTCTTGTCACACTTAGGTGGATAGACAAGTATTTCTTTTGGTGCTTAGAAGGGTATCCTATTCCTTAAGTTCCCACAGCATGTGTAGAATGTACACTCGTGGTTGGATATTTTTTGTTTGCTGATTATGTTAACATTAACCTTAGTGTCATAAGGAATGTGTGTTTGTTTGTTTTCTCTACTATTTTGAAGGTTTGGATTCGAAGTTGAATCCTTTTTTAAGAAGGGGAGGATGATACGAGTGCGATCATGATTGTGGACCAATACGTAAATAACTCATGCTCGGGTGGTTGCCCAACAAATAGAATAAGCTTTGAAGTGTAGAAAACAAGTCCCAACACTCCAAAGTTGTCCATATGGACACTCCAAGACTACTCCTTTGCCATGGTTCATTAAGGGCATTTTAGTTATTTTGTAATAAGTTGTAACCTAGTTGATAAATAGAACAATTAGGTTATTTTCTCATAACTTTGATGATATATTTTGAGAGCTCTAGAGAGAAAGTCTTGCAAGGTGGATTCCTTGTAAATAAGTATGGATATAACTTGTGTTGGTGTTAGTTTTAAAACGTTGGTTACTTGGGAATCCCATTCCCTTGAGGTTATCGTAGATCTTGGTGTTACTTGTATAAATTCTTGGGTCTTTGTGTTCAATATACACTTAGGTTCATAATATTTGTACATTTGTATGTCAAGTTACCTATCATCTATCTATTTTATTGTTGTTGTTGTTCATTCTCGAGTTTGGTGTCCCAAAACTGAGACTTTGAATTCTTCTTGTTCTTGTGTTTATGTTTTTAATCTAGTTTGTTGGCTCGCTGATTTGGAGGTGTTGAACACCTTAATATTTTGTTGTTATTGTGTTTTCATTGTTGTTGTAGTGAATCGGAGAGTGGTCACCAAAGAGTTCCTCGATTCTTCAAACTTGTGGACTGTTTTGGTGTTTATTTTGTGTCTTCTGTAGCTTGCCTTGTATCAGATTGGGTATCTCAGATTCTCTATCTTATGAAGAGATCCTAGTAGAGATATTGGATCGGCAGGTTCATCGGTTATGGACCAGGGATATGGCCTTGGTTAAGGTTCTATGGCAGAACCATAAGGTGAAAGGGGTTACATAGGAAGCAGAAATGAACACGAAGTCCAAATATCTACATTTGTTTTCTGCTTTGAATATTTATACGAAAGGTATGTGTTCTTGATCACATCTTTATTTTCTAATATAGTTAAGGGTTAGGATAGATTCTTGTATCTTTGTTTTTAATTTGGTTAAAGGTTTGATTGGTATTTGATAATGTAAGTGAATCGTGGTTGTGTTTGACCTACTTTGTCCGTCATTAGGGGACGAATGATCCTAGTGGGAGAGATTAAAGCACCTTGGGTTTTGAAACCTTAGAAAATTTCCTGAATTTCTGGTTTTTAGTCAAGATATGACTAGTGGGTACAGGTCGTATGCTGGGGTACGGTTGGTAAGGTTTGGTCGTACACTAACTAGTATTGGTTGGTGGGTTAGATTGGTTTCTGGAATGGGTATGACTTGGAGGGTACGAGTAGTATGGTTGGATACAGGTCATAAGGTTTGGGTTTTTCCTTCACATAATCTGAGACTTAGTAACTTAAGTTGGATCTGAGTATGAGTGGCTCACCATAAGCCATAAGATAGGGTACGATTCATAGTATTGACTGGGTTGGGAGTGTTTCTATTCTACCAGGAATATGGTTTAGGAGTACTGATCGTATGGTTGGGTACGACCTGGGGTTAGGTAAGTCATAGGTTGGATAGTGTTAGTTCCAAGGGGAATACCTTGGGTACGAGTGGTTGGTACCACTCGTATTGGAGGGTACGACTGGTATGGGTGAGTCATACCATCTGATGGGACTTTTAAGTAGTTTAAATTAGGGGTAATTTGGATATTTCCCCACCTAACCTCTTAAGGCCCCACGACTTATATCACTGGGAGGTTATTTAACCTATTATTCTAATCTTAAACACTTAGAAACACTCGTTAATTCTCTCTCAGGATCTTAGGTAAAGAAAGGCTAGGGTTTTATTTAGAGGAGCAATTTGGGGCTTCTTTGGGTGATTTCTCTCCGTTATCTTCATAATCTAAGGCATATTACTCCTCCCTCGTTGTTAGTTCCAACTAAAGGCATGTTTTATACGCATAATTATTGTATGGTTTTGGGTTTTCAAATATATGTTGGGGGTTTGGTATTAAATGTTTGGTTATGGATTTCCGATGTTTTAATTATGTTTTTACATGGTTTAATGGTGGTCTGGACAATTGGTTGCATGGAAATGGTTTGCTGGTAATTGAAATTGGTTTTGGAAATACTATGCCCCCAACATGTTTAATAAAATGTCTGATAATACTTTTACTATATTGCGGGACTTTAAATGAAACTATTGCATAGTATGGTTTGGTAATGGAACCCTAAATGGTATAAATGGCTTAAATGGTTTGGAATGGTTAAACAGAATGGTTTGGTGGTCCTGATTATGCTTAATTAAACTTCCTTATGGATTACATGGGATTCCCCCAAGCAAACTTAATAATAGAACACTTGTGGGGTACATTGGAATCCTCTAAGTTAACTTGATAATGTAATTTATGGGCATAGGAATCCTTTTACATAAAAAGATTGCCTAAGGACATTGCTTGCAAGCTATAGTAGGTATGACGATACTACTACTTATTGCCTTGGTTAATAATAATGGAATAATGGTTTAGTTGGTTAGAAAGGATTTTAATTGGGAAATAATAGCGGGGTGTGATAGCTAACCGTGAAGGTATGAGTCCAATGGATGGACATTCAAAACTCATGTTTGCTGACATGAGGGGTGGTTATAGTGACCTTATATGATACTATGAGGTACATGGGAATCCTTTAAGTACACTGTACATATGTATCATGGAGAGCGAAGGATACTTGGGAAGCCCTTACTCTTATGGTATCTCTGGTTCATGAGGCTAAATGCATTAGGGCCCGTTCAGGGGGTTACACTAGACCCATATAGCCTGTTGGTAGTTCTAGGACGGTTAAGCTACACATTCTCATGTTAATGGTTTTAAAGGCATGCTAAACCCAGTTTTCTTTTTTAGCATGGTTATATATATATTGTATGGCTTGTATGCATATGGTTGGTTTGCTTGGTTTTACTGGATGAAATTATTTTATCCTTATCCTGAGTTCATGTTAGCGTTCACCTGCTAACCCATCTTTTGGCGGCTATATCCCCACGTGATGTAGGAACTGACCATTCTACTCCTTCTGGTTCGTGAATGAATTTTGGGATTAGTTTGGATTGAAGTGGTGAGATTCCTATTCTGGAAGGCTCCATTTTATATCATGGATATCTTTAAATACTTTGGTTTATTTATAGATATTGGTTTTGGCTATGGTTGGGGGCATGTCCTAATCGAATATTGTTTTTTTTTGTTAGATGCTTTATGGAACTACTATGGGTTGGAATGAGCGGGATCGGTATTAGTGTTAACCTTAGCATTGGCATTGGTAGTAGGGTTGATACCGTTGGACTGAATTTACGATTGTTCCATCCTCTTTTATTTTGGATTATATAATTATATTGGAACTCATATGGTTATGGTTTGGGATTATGGTTTGGTTTGGTATTGGTTATCGGTTGGGTATCGGACGGTTGGACTCTTTTAGGTCGATCATGATCACAGACCTATCCAAAGCCTTGGATTACACCATAACGATATCTTGTTATACGTTTGAAATTCATCTAACTCAGGGTATATCTTTGTAGGTTGGGTTGGATAACGGGGATGGTCCTCGATCCTAGTTGGACTTAGGATGCCAATTACGATAAGGCCCCAGGTCGGGTCGTGTTAGTTTGTCGGCATAGGGATTGGTCTTAATAATCGTGTGCTTATGTCACACCTTATATGTATATTTATCATGGATTGGCGAAGGTTTATATATTCCCCAATCTTTCTTGATACCTCCGATTTGTGCGGCTAACACGCCCTAGGGCCCTTCTGGTGTGGGGAGCCAAACTCATATAGCCCGTGGGTGTCTTTTATGATGGTTGAAGTTACACTGTCCAGGTTAATATTTTAATTCTTATGCTAAACCTTGTTCCCTATCCCGTATATTATATATATATATATATATATGATTGTAAGCATACGATTTTAGAATGATATTGTTCTGATTGATCATGGCATTATTTTATCCCTTCCCTAAGTTACATGCTAGCACTCGCCTTGCTAATCGTCCTTGGTCGTTGTTTCCCCACGCGATGCAGGGTTCGAAGATCCTTCTATTTCCTCGCACAATGGTAGATGATTTCTAAATTGTATGTGAGTCAGCTTTGAAGTGGTGAGCTTTCATTCTCCGGAAATCCCTCATTTCATGATTTTGTCTTTACTTATATCTTAGACTATTTTTGTGGGTTCTTTTTTATTTACTATGGTCGGGGGCATGTTCCGACCTAGGTTGATGTTTGGTTGCTTAGAGGCTTTGAGAAAAAAGTATATGTGGATTGTGTTGTGGATTCTTAGATCACTCTTGTTATTGATTTTTCTATCTTGTTATATGTTCGGAATTCATTTCTATCTTGTTTTATGTTTGGGATTTATTTTTATCTTTTTATATGTTTGGAACCCATTTCTATCTTGTTATATGTTCAAACCTCATTTGTATCTAGTTATATGTTTAGAACTCATCCGCTATTAGTTATATTGTGTTCTGGTTGGCTAGGCTAATGAGGATGGTCTCTAGTCCTTGGCAGACTTGAGATACCCATCACGACTAGGTCCTGATTTGGGTCGTGACATATTAAGTGGCAAGAAGTGGGCTGACTTAGTCAATCGGTTCATGATAATCCAAATAGAATCATGTTGTCGACGAGTATGAGGCAACCCTATAATGAAGTCTATATTCACCATTTCCCATTTTCAAGTAGGAATACTGATTTCCTAAAGTATACCACCAGATCTCTTGTGTTTATCCCTAACCTGCTGGCAATTTGGATACTTAGCTATAAATTCTGCAATATCCTTTTTCATGTCATTCCACCAATAGACTTTCTGTAAATGAAATACCCTGGATTTTGTCCCTTGAAAATTTCCTGAGCTTTGAGCTCATTGCCCTAATAATGATTCATCATACGAGTAGTATGGTGTGGGTATGGGTCAAGTGACCCTAGTTGTTAGGTGTCCAGTGATTGGTGGTTAGATTTTTAGTCTTGGTTACGACTTAGTGGTACGAGTCATTAGGGGTGGTGACGAGTTGTTAGGACGATCCTTAATCAAATCAGTAACTTAGTGACTTGACTTGGCTCTTAGTACAAGTGGCTCACTAAGACTCGTGAAGAAGGGGTATGAGTGGTAGGGTTGAGTCGTCTATTGTCCAACATCCAATCCTTTGGATTCTGTCTTGGATATGACTAGACCCTATGAGTCGTATGATCTGGTAACGAATGGGATCATAGAGTTGTATTGTGGGCAGTGTATGGGTGTCCAACTCACTGTCTTGGTGATGACTCAAGGGTACAAGTCATATATTGTGGTCACGCGTCAAGGGGTCGACTCGTAACCACATGCGGCCTTCTTACAGTTTTTAAGTTGAGGACATTTTGGACATTTTTCACTTTAACTTCCTTTGATACCACGACTTAAAACATCCTTTAGGACTTCTTTAACACATTATTCCCAATCAAACAGTCTCAAATTCTTTCTCAACCTCTCTATTCAAGCAAAAGTTAGGGTTTCATCAATCTAATCAATTAAGGCTTTCAATGGTGGTTTCTCTCCATATTTCTTGATGTCTAAGGTATGTTACTTCTCCCTCATTGTTATTTTACAAAAAAAACTCATGTTTTAATGTGTGATTTTCATAAAATTGTTATGGTTTTGAAGTAAAGGTTAGGGTTTTAGATATTTATGTTTGAATACTATTTCTCATGGTTTAATTATGATTATAATAGTTTTAATTATGGTTTTAAACATGCGGTTGCATGGGTATGGTGGTTGAACTTGATAATGGTAAATTTTTTTAAGCTTGTGACTTTTTGTGTGATTATAACCCCAATCTTGTTTTGTAAAATTGATTAGTAGTTATGAAAAGGTGGAAATTTGAACTAGGGGTTCAATAAAATGCCCAAGGTGTTTGGTGACTATTACTTTGAATTAATCCATCGCACAAATAGTAATGGAACATGAAATAATTTGGTTTGGTTTTAAATGACTTCGGAAAGTCCTTGCTGGCAATGATTTTGGTTTAATGGTTTATATGGCATAATTGGAATAGACTTGCAAGCTCTAATTTTGGTATGATGATACCTATGGTGAATGCCTAATTAAAAGACTCCTTGGTAAATGGTTGGGAATGTGTAAATAATTTTAATATGGACTTAAAGGGGGTTGTGTAGCAAAGCCGTGGAAGGTGGAGGTCCCAAGGAGAATCGATACTAGAAACTAATGTTTGCCAATGTGAGGTTTGGTCATATTGACCGTGTGCATGCTGTCACACTTTATATTTTGGGAGATGTACTAGTCATCTCAGATTTTTTGTTTCTCCAGTATGTGCGGCTAACACATACTGGGGTACTTTCAATAGGGGGAGCTGAACCCATATAGCCCTTGGGTGCCTTTAGGATGACAGAGCTACACAGTCCAGGTTAAGGTTTTAAATGTATCTTAAACCTTGTTTCCTATCCCGACACGATATATATGTATATATGTGATTACATATGGTTATTTGATTCAGTTTTGAATGATGATATTATTTTGTCTTTATCCCTGAGTTACATGCTAGCGTTCATGCCGCTAACCGTCTTCGGGTGTTGTATCCCTATGCGGTGCAGAAATCGAGCATACTATCATTCCTCCTACTCAGTGACTTGGATTCAGGGATAACTTAAAGTCAAATTGAAGTGGTGATCTTTCATACTCCGGAAGACCCTATTTCATGCTATGAACTTCTTTTCATTATTGTTATTTCTTTTATTTTGATTTTGGCCATGGTCGGGAGCATGTACCGATCGGATATTCTTTAATTCTGGTTAAAGGCTTTTTCGAACTACTATAGACTTAAATGGTATTGGTGTTAGTGTTAGCATTGGTATTGATATTGACATTGGGATTGGTATAAATTGGATATTTGGTAGTAACTGTTTGGTTATGGTTATAGACTAACTTTATTGTCTTTAAACTTATATTGTTTTATCCTGTTATATGTTCAGAATTCATCTGACATGGGATGCAGGGCGGTTAATGATTGCATATTGGGTATGGTTTTCGATCCTGGTTCAATTTGAGATACCCTATACGACTAGGCCCTAGTTCGAATTGTGCCAGTAAATCACGGTACATCTTAATGACTCCTAGGTGAATGAAATATCGAGAACTGTGAGCTCTGCTAGCATTCGATGTCTCAAGTTATCTATATTTGGAACAAATAGTCTGTCCTGACAACGAAAAACACCATCTCCCTTGAAAGAAAAACCTCAACCTTCTGACTCTGGATTGGTACTTTCAACCTAAGCAAAATAGATTCACTATCTTGCTTTTCCTTTACCTCAGCTATCAATGAAAATTCTGAGGAACTTTAAAAAAGATGGGATTAAAATTAGAAATACACAATAGAAGCTCCCATCTGCATCGCACGATTTAGGATTGTTATCTAATCTAAGGTGTCGTTTGGTTTGAAAATAAGTTATACCGGGATAAGTTATGCTGGGATTAATTGTCCTGAGATAAGTTATCCTACTATTATTTTTTAGTGGTTATTTGGTTCGTGGCACTAAAAATAATATACAGTGCATTGTTTATAAAAATATATTGTTTGTTTACTAAAATATCCTTCACAATACTTAGCTTAATTATTTTCCTTCATATTAAATCATACAAAAGAAATTAAAAAGTTACTAATTTTTTTTTAACTTTATTAGTTTCTTTTTCCTAAAAATATATGTTAAGAAATTTATGTTGATATTTCTTAAATGTGTATGAAGCTCTAATATTTCATATTAAACTACTTATTTTGTTCTAAATTCCATAAAATATTGATAATCTCATTTTTTTTTGTCAAAAAAAATCATCATAAAAAATGTGAAAAAGAATTACTCTCATTTTTCAATTTTTAGTATCATTATTATTTGGAGAGTCAAATTGTATTTTTAAAAAAATAAAAGTTTAAATATTTTTTTATTTAATAATTAAGCATGTATTAAGTTAGAAATGGAATGTCAACATACTTTAATAACTTTTTCATGATAAATTTTTTAGGAAAAATAAAAATTTATGTCCATGATAAATTTGTTAGGAAAAATGAAAATCTAAAGTACGACTAATAAATATTTCTACAAAATAGAAAGATAATAAATCTTTGCATCAATTTTGAACTTGATTGTATAAATAGTTTTTATGATGTCACTATCATTTTTCCACTACTCATCACTTTTGTAGCATTTAGTAAGCTCATATAATTGTTCAAATTTATCAACATGAATAAAAATTTATAGAGTAATTAAAATTTAAATTAGGAATAAAATGATAAAATAAAATTGATGTGAGGACTACTAAAATTTCACATTTTCTCTTATATAGTAGTAAAGTAAAGTAATATATATATATATATATATATATATATATCAGTAAAATCATTTGAAAAAATGTTATTAGCTATAGTTTTGAAGCTAGATTCTCCATTACTCAACATAAAAAAATATTTATTTGATTCATATGATTTTTCTCTTTATTTGTAAATTTGAATTTTTTACTTTCTCCAAAACATATATAACGATGAATCGTGTAGTAGTTAGATTTTCTTTTTTGATTTTTTTGATAAAAATATTTGAGTAAATTGAAAGAAAAAGTAAAATAAAAACGCTGAAAAACTTGTGTAGAAATAACAAAAAATTATACACAAAATTTTGTAATTTATTTTTTCATCTCATCTAAAAATTTGAACTTCATATGATAAGTGTCATATTCATTTGCATTAAAATTCAATCTATCTCGTTATACAAATACCATATATTTTATAAAAAAAATAAGTAAAATAATATATATAAATTGATAATCAGAGAATTTAGGGATTATTTTATCATTTTATAACTTATTTCAAGGATAAATTATCTTGAAATTGTTATTCGCTTATTTCGATAATATTTATTAGTCCCAAGATAAGTTATTTCAAATATTGATAATTAAATAATAGATCAAAAAATTTTCCAAAATTATGTGTTTTCTCACACTAAACGACCCCTTGCTCTATACACTATTCTTTCACTTCTTTTTTTCAAGCCATCGCCCCCTCTCTCTCTCTCTCCCTTTAGGGTTTTTTTGATCTCCCATCCAAAGTTGTCTCTTCCATATATAAAATTCATCCTTTTTAGCCATTCCAAACAATTTAATTCAAAATAATATATCAAAAACTCAATAGACATCACCTTCTTTGCTTTACAGTATTCATCAGTATGATTAACTACTGATTAGATGTCACAATGAGGATTTTTTGGATTTTCATGAGTGAATCGCCTTGATAGCTTCTTAGTTATCGCTATTGTGTAAATCAGAGCAGCAAATTACCTGATCGGCTGATTGAAGAAAAGATTTGGAAATTTTTGTTCTGTGAAATCGATAGAAGTGACTGGAGATAAAAGGAATTAATATGGCTTCTACAGTTCCAGCCAAGTCTAATAACCCACTTCATAACTTTGCTTTACCCCACTTGAAATGGAAGAAGAATCATCATTCCAATAACCACCAGCGCCGCCGTTCCAAAAAGCTTTCTTCCGATTCTTCGTCGCCGTCTCGGCACGATTCACCGCTGCGCCAGTCACAGTCTCAGTCTCCAATGCGTGAATCCCTTGCGGCGTCGCGTCACTCTCCTATGCGCGATTCTGTTGCAGCCGTTCGTCAGTCTCCGATGCATGAATCAGTTGCGGCATCTCGACGGTCTCCGATGCCTGAATTCGTTGGGGCGGCTCGCCGATCTCCGATGCGTGAATCCATCACGGCGTTTCTCCAGTCTTCCATGCGTGACCCTGTGTCATCACGTCAATCTCCGATGCGGGAATCTGTGCCGTCGCGTCACTCTCCAATGTACGGCGTATCTGTTCATGAATCGGACAAGGACAGGAGTGTTATCGAGTATAGACATTCACGAATATCAGCACCTGAGAGTACGAAGAAAGGGATCTGTGAGAAATCAGATAAGAAGCACAATAAAGTAGTAGAGACTGATGCGCCTGGGAATAAAGAAGGCAGATCGAAAATCTTGCTCAGAATCCCGAGGAAAAACAAGGCCGAGGAAATCCATGAAGGGGGGCAAAAGGGTGATGAATCTCAAGAGGAGGGAAAAGGGGTTACTGTTAGTGCTGATGATGAAGCTGCTGAAGAATCAGCACCAAAGACGTGGAATCTGAGACCCAGAAAACCTATACACAAATCATTGAATCTGAATGGAGGTCCATTTCGAGCCAGTGGATCGGTGATGCTGGAGACCAAATCTCAATCGCCTCTCATAAATGTGAATAAGCCAGGAAATAATGAATCAAACGCTGCTCAGAAGAAGGAAAAAAGGCATAGGTTCTCAATAGCCCTTACTAGAGAAGAAATTGATGAAGATATATATTCTATGACTGGATCAAAGGCTGCTAGAAGACCTAAGAAGAGAGTAAAGGCTGTTCAGAAACAACTTGATGTGAGAATTTATCATCACTTTTCTCCGTCTATTTTGCTAATAATAATTTCTCGTCATCGACTAATTTGAATTTTTATTTTTTTTGCAGACCCTCTTCCCTGGTTTATGGCTAGCTTCAATAACTCCTGATTCGTATAAAGTTTGCGAAAATCTTCCAAAGGTATATAATTCACTGTTCAATAAAATTAGATCTTATATTCTCAGTTATTTCGTTGTGTTTACGACAACCTGATTTTCTTTGCAGGGTTAAAAGGAATCCTTCAAAGGTGGTTGTCCTTCGAATGTCCTTAGTTTTTGTGGAAGTTTGAAGTTGATGGCTTCAAAATTTTATTATTGCATTGGAGGTATAATCAATTCTTATCTGTAAAAGATGAAAGGAAGAATAAACTTTTTTTTTTACTGTGCTCTCCTTCAGCACTAGTTTTTCATTAGGTTTTAGGAATAGCAGCTGAAGTTTAGTTCTTTAATTTTTTTTTAATGATAAAGAAAGCTGAAATTTAGTTCTTTGATTTCATCCTTAGTTGCAGATGTAAATATGGCTTTCGAACAAGTTAATTGGAAATTCTTTCAATGGTCCTGTTCTTGTTTTGCCTTCATTCGAAAAGACAGAATGAGCATATTGTAGTGGAAGGCCCAGTTGTCAGGAGGCAAGAGTAGTGTCCTTTATTCTTTTCTCCTTTCAGCATGAATTTTTTTTTATCTTGAGCCAGGGGTCGGAAACAGCCTCTCTACTTCTTCGGGTAGCGGTATGGACTGTGTACATTTTACCCTCCGCAGACTTCACTGTGTGGGCTTGTTGTTGTTGTCCTTTCAGCATGAAAATGATGCAAAGATTCGTAAGGGCGGATACATGATCTTAATTCAATCAAAATAATTTGTTCAAGTACAGTTTGATTTGGTTTTCTGAGTGAAATTTTATTGTGGTTTTGGATCTTTTAAGTTTCAGGAATGATATTTTAACTCTTAAACGATGAACTGTTAAAAATTGTTATCCAACACAATTCTCTTCTGGGAGGCTAAGCGGACGAGCTACTCATCATCATCCATCCCACTGAGTAACAACTAGGTCAGTGGGATGTAATATATCATATTCGAACATGTAATTCGTTTTGAATATACAAAAGCGAAAAGGTTCTGTTACTTCGTAAACTGCTACATATTTGAACTTTACAACTAACCCATGGTTTTAGGCGGCCTTACAGTGACCTGGCTTGGTTAAGTGGATAAATTATGAAGGTGAAGAACATCATCCAGGTTCCAACTTTGTGTATTTTCTCATGATAAGAGTTTTACCTTCTCATCATTGACTATAATTTCTTTCCCTGCTTCCTGATCATAGGCAGGGAACCTGTACGTTGGTGTTGCAACATACCGTGTGATTGTGTGATTGCAGATTTAGGTGCTCTCCGTCTGCTCTGTGCATCTGTGTGATGGGGTAGGTCTAGTCTGGTATTCCACTGTTTCTGGATTTTCTGTTTAGTTTGTTATCATGAACTCAACCTTATTTTGGTATTATTATTATACTAGTGATAATGGCCGCGCTTGCGCAGTTAGAAATAACATTAGTAAATTTATATTAATAGATATTGTTGCAAATTATTATAAAGAAAATGATATATTTTTATTACACACTAGTGATAATTAATTGGATATAGTTAATTGAATATAAATTCTTACTTGAGTTTATATGTATTTTGTTGGATGATAAATTTTTTGTTTTTCTATAACTTTCTTTTATATATTTAAATGAAATGAAGATGAGATTAAAAAAATTTAAAAAATTATAATCGTGGAATACAAATTAAAATAAAGAATTTTAGTAATTGTTTTGTGCGTAATTAGTTATGTCAACTACTATTTCATAGTTGTGCTTTAGTGTTAGTTTAGTTATTCCATAATTTAAAGAGTTTGATTTAATAAAAAATTAGCATTACTTTGATTTTGAAAGTTCTATCTCCTCAAAAAATCAAAGTTCTATCTCCTCAAAAAATCAAAGTTCTATCTCCTCAAAAAAGAGGCTATAAATAACAAATATTGTTATCCTTCTACCTTCCACTATTGATTGTTGCTCTTGTAAGAAGGATTCTCCTGCTCATTCGAGAAGTTTTAAAAAGTTAGATAATATTAAAAAAAATTAAAAATTATTAAACATATTTAGAAGAAAATATAACAACACAATTAGCAGCTATCCACTTATCTTCCATCCTCTTTTATAGTTATCCTTTTTCATAGTTATAAAGTTGGGTTTGTGTTTTATACACCATGTTCATGAAAATAATGAAACAAATTACATAAAACTTTGTCCCTTAAGTAAGAGGTCGGGGTTCGATCCCCGCCTCTGGTGGATAGAGCAAACTCTGTGGTCAGTTTCCTATCGCTTAGTGTGCTGACAGAAGAACAGAGGGTTAGTCTCACGGCTGTCGGCTGTGGGGATACCTTGGGAAACCAAAAAAAATTACATAAAACTTGGGAAACCAAAAAAAATTACATAAAACTTTAAAAAAGACAGCATTTTACGTGACATGAAAGGATATCAAAACTGATTGGTGCAATAAAGTCTTTCCATTTAATGAATTTATTTATTAAAATTATTTATACTCTTATGTCTCTTTTTGAGCAATGAATATATACAATTATGAACTTTTATATAGAGTATTTTTTTTTATTGCAAATATTTAAAAAAATAAAAAAAGAGGACAGAAAAATTTAGAAAAAAAAATACAAATTCTAGCCTAAGAGACGTGACATTTCACTTCTTGTATTCTCCATTGTCCGCAATTATGTGAACATGTAAATAAAAAAAAAATTATAAAAAGAGGCCAAAAAAATCTAGAAAAAATAAATACAAATTCTAGCCTAAGAGACGTGACATTTCACTTCTCGAATTCTTCATTGTCCGCAATTATGTGAACATGTAAATATAGCTATAGATTTCTGTAAATAACAAACTCCAAAGAAATAAAACTTAAATTACAAAATTAAAACAAAATAGATTTAAAACTGCTGCCGGAGCAGTTCTTTACTATTTTCATCTTATCTTGTTTTGGAAACCCTTGCCTCAATATTGACACTACATAGTTATCAATACATTCCGACGTATGGATTATACTAGCACCCTGCTTTGAATGAAAGAGAATGTATCTGTCCCCCGCACCTCAACGTCTCCAATGTTTGCACATGCCAAAAGAGCACTTGTTAAGCTCGAATCGCTTGGAATGTTCCCTAGTATATGCATCTGAGCCATCAACTCCAGAGATTCCACACTGACCATTATATGCATTAGCCCATAAATCATTGCCGCCCAACATGCTACATTCCTTGTAGTCATTTGCTTGAACAACTCCTTAGCCTTGTCAACCATGCCATTGCGCATATATCCAGCTAGCAGAGCATTTCAACTAAGGACGTTTGGGTTCGGAATGTCGTTAAACACTTGCCTCGCCTCAACTATCCTCCCGCTCTGAGCATATGCAGTCATTATCGCAGTTTGTGTCTCAACAGTCTATTCGGGAACTTATCTATAACGTGCAACTGCATCTTCCAACTACCACACTGCGGGAGAGCTGAAATCATCGTTGTCCACAAAGTACTTGGCAAATTCCCAAAATACCTCAACGCCATATCCAAATTCCTAACTCGCGTGAATGCATTCAAAATCGCAGTTTCTACAACATCCTCGCTATACCCCATTTTCATAGCCAATGTCACTAAATTCGCAAGGGTTACTACATTATCTAATCCAATAACCACCGATAAAACAGCCAAGAACATCTTCTGATCCGACATCACTCCCCTCCTACGCATATCCACAAACCACCTTCACGCTACCTCATTTCTCTCCGGCATTTTATCAAACAACTCACACGCTTCCCTCATCCTACCCACCTTCACCTACCCATTAATCATCGCGTTTCAAGATGCAAAATTTTTCTCACCCATTTCATCAAACATTTTTCATGCACTCATAAAATCACCAATCCCCAAATACCCACTCAACATCGCATTATATGGCACGACATTCTTCTCAGGCATTGCTTCAAACACATCAACAACATCACAAAACCTCTCATTTTTCTCATACCCAGATAACATCGAAGTCCAAGTCCTAATATTAAAAATCCATCTAGTATTAAAGTTAAAATATTATTCACACTATTTCTCTAGATTGACCTAGAAACATTCTGTAATTGTCCATATACACAATACTGTGAACGTCTAAGAATGGAGAACTTGAAAAGGCAAAAGTCTCCATTCTTAAACGTTTTTTATTTTTCTTCATTGTGCAGTAAAGATGACACCGAAATGGATTATTTTAATTTTGCAAAGCCTTTTTTAAAGGGAAAAATGCAAAACAATGTGGTAAGAACTCATAAAAATCAGAAATCAGATAAACAGGAATGCTGCGTTTTGAGGCATGCCACATCAGCATGCCTCTAATCCTCCTTTATATAGAGAGATTATAGAAGAGGAACCTTTAACATGTCTGCTTGACATTAAAATCAATTTTGAGGGTATTTTAGTCTTTTCAAGAAAAAGCTGCTTAAAGAATATAATTTTTGTGCTATGTTAGTTGTACCTTATTAATAACTTTAAAAAATGCCCACAATTTTTTTTTAATTACAGACCATGCCCTTAAAAAAATTTCAACTTGTTCTATTTATTTTCAAGATTGCCCTCAAATTTGCATAGATTTAATTTAAATTATTTAAATTTAAGTAATTTAATAATATGATAATTTTATCTTAATTAATTGCGACTAAATATTTAAAGTAAATCAAATTTATTATTTTAATTGACTTTTATATTCAATTTTTTTTTATTTAAGTATATTTAAATTTTAATATTATTTTTTTCTTATATGGAAATACTAATATTTAAACTTTACTTTAACTTTTTAAAATACAAATTTAATAAATACAATTTAATAAAATAAATTCTTAATGAATATTTTCTTAAGATTTGTGTTGGGTCAATATGTATCAAGTAAAAAGGAAATAAAGAAAAATATATAGTAAACTTTTATTATTGTGAGAGATAAACATAATGCACTATCAAATAATGTTTAATAATATCATATTTTCTATATGCAAAATATAACATCTTAAATTTAAGTAATTTAATAATATAATAATTTTATCTTTATTAATTGCAACTAAATATTTAAAGTAAATTAATTTTATTATTTTAATTGACTTTTATATTCAAAGTTAATTTTTTTTTTACTATTTATTTTAGTAAATTTAAATTTTAAAATTATTTTTTTCTTATATAGAAATACTAATATTTAAACTTAACTTTAAATTTTTAAAGTACAAAATTAATAAATTTAATTTAATAAAATAAATTCCTAATGAATATTTTCTTAAGATTTGTGTTGGGTAAATATGTATCAAGTAAAAAAGAAATAAAGAAAAATATATAATAAAATTTTATTATTGTGAGAGATAAACATAATGTACTATCCAATAATGTTTAATAACATCATATTTTGTATATGCAAAATATAGCATCATGTTTTTAATTAATATACTACTCCGGTGAGTTATCGATGATTACTATTAGATATGATAAAATTATGTTTATTTTTATAGGAGTAACATGATCAATCACTCTTAATTAATTATTACTAGTCATCTAGGCATCAAAAAAATAAATAATATTTAATAAAAAGATAAACTAGACATAAAATGCGAAATTAACTCTTGATATTTTAAATTAAATTGCCGTCCTTCAAATGATGATTTTACTATACCACCCCTTATTATAAGTCATTTATGTATTAGAAAATTAAGAATAACAAAATGATATGTCAACATAAAAAAGTTGATTGACTATCAAAATTAAATTAGTGTCATATAAATTGAGACGGGACAGAGGAAGATATAAAGCAACATATATTATTTGAAAATGAAATAAAAAGTACTGTAAATAACAATAATTAAGAAAAATATTTAAAAAATTGATTGAGTGTCAAAATTTTATCTATGCCGCATAAATTGGGACGAAGAGAGTATTCATATCTTATTGAAAAATTATGTAAACAATATTATAAATCATATAATTAACAATTTTAAAAATATAAAATATTTAGCTGACTCTCAAAATTATATCATTGTCACTTAAATTGAAATAGAAAAAAAAATATTATAAATCACAATAATTAAAAACTTAAATTATTTTAATAATTAATTATCTAAATTTTATTTACATCACATAAGTTGAAATAAAAAAAGGAAAAATTTTAGAAATAGCGTACTTATCCCCTTAATTATGAGTTTCATAGTAACAGTTTTATAATTACATAACATAGCAAATTGTATTATGTATTTTTGATCACTGCTACAAGTGCTTCAACACCTAATCTTTCGTCAATAGGAACAACTGCATCAAAACCATCATCCCACAAAGTCGCTGCATCTACATCATGGAATGAATCTGCCTCTTTATCATACATATTAATAAAAGATATCACTCTCAATTCATTAGGCTGCCTCATGGATTTGTATACATTGAATATCATTTATTCATCATTTAATCTCAGCATTAGATGTACCAGATCCAGATTAATCAATGTCCTTCTTGTATCCAAAAATGATCTTCCAAGAATAACTGGTACTTGGAAGTCCACTTCACAATCTAAGACAAAAAACTAGTAGGAAAAATAAAAGAAGCCACCTTCACCAAAACATCATTTAAAATACCAACTGGCTTTTTCACACTCTTGTCTGCCATTATTAGTCTCTTGGTAGTGGGTTTTAGAGCTTCCAACCCCAATTGCTTGAATACCGCAAATGGCATGAGGTTGATACTAGCACCCAAATCATACAAAGCATGCACAAAGTTGAAAATGTAATGGTGCAAGGTATAGTGAAAGCACTAGGATCCTTCCTCTTCTCCACCAATGATCTAGTGTCTACAACACTACAATGATGAACATTGTCAACTAGCTCATAACTGACTGTTCTCTTCTTGGTGATTAGATCCTTCATGAATTTTGCATATCCAGGCACTTGCTCTAATGTCTCTATTAATGGTATGTTGACTAACAGTTTTTTTAGCATAGATAAAAACTTTTGGTACTTAACATCTTTTTGTTTCTTTTTGAGCCTTTGTGGATAAGGAGTAAGAGGTTTTGGAATGGGTTTCAGCACAGGCTCTGTAGCCTTCTTTTCTCCTTCATTCTGCTTTCTACTACATACTACATCAACTAACTGATCATCATTATTTTGCTTATCAACAGAGGGTACAGGTGGATATGTAGTGACTTTACTACTCCAAGTGGTAATGACATGGCATTGACTATCATTTCTAGGATTTACCACTATATTGCTTTGAAAAGTGACAGGTTGTCTCTGATTTACTGTGGTTGACATCTGACCAAATTATTGGTCAACCTACGTGATTGTTATAGCATATGAATCAACTCTTTTGTTTAATCCTGACAGATCAGCTTTGATATCCTTCAGGCAGTTCTCTTAAATTTCTTACCCTTTGACCAGCTTAGTCAAAAGTACCTCTATTCTACTCTGAATCTCGGCTACCTAGTAGAATACACTTGTCACTCTTCCCCTTATAGACATATTTATGCCACCAATCACCATCTCTATCTCTACTCCTATCTCTGTATCTATCATTATAATAGTTTCAACCTTGATTCCCTTGCCTTGGGCGAAAATCCGCCAATCTCCGATCAGGATGCTTTGTCTCTTCTTCATATTCAATTTCTAATAGTTTGGAAGTAGAACGCTGTCCCATAATTGCATTCACCTTCTCAGCACTCATTGATGCTAATTATTGTATACGCAACCCAATATCTATAAGAAGTTGTGCAACCTCTTGTAATACTATATCATTTGATTCTCCATACGTATTTGTTACTCCAATAGCATATGTACCACTGCCTTATTCTGAATCTCTAGTATGCCAACCCATATTGGTCATAGCGATATCATCCAGCATTTCCTGCACAGCATCCCAACAAATACTCATAAATGCTCCTCCTAAAATAGTATCTTCCATAACTCTTAAACTTTCATTCAGTGATCTATAGAAGATTTCTGACAAAATAGATCCTCTAATTTTGTGGTTTGGTACCCTGATCAGCTTCTTCTTAAATCAAAATCATACCTCATACATAGATTCTATAGGTAACTTTCTGAAATTGTAAATTTCATCCTTTAATTGTAGCATCCGTGTAGGAGGGAAGAATCTTCTCAGAAACTATTTCTTCAACTTATTCTAAGTAGTGATAGATCCTCTTAGAAGTTCCCCTAACCATAGTGATGCTTCTCCTATCAAATAAAATGGGAACAACCTCAATCTTACCACTTCCTGATCAACTCCTAGAATAGTATAAGATGTGTAGATCTCGAGAAAATTTGTAAGGTGCATGTTTACTTCATCCTTTAATGTACCCAAAAATACACCCTTCAAATTCAAAAATTAGATCATAGCACTAATGATATCAAACTTTACATTAGGGGCTAAAGCAGGAGGGACAATGACTCTAGACTCAGTTGTCTTAACATAACCCAGATCTTCATCATCCTTCTCATATGGGTCTAAGTGTTGATATTCCAGAATAAATGGAGCTCTATCTCTCTGAAGTCGATGATCAACAACATGTCTAGGACTGATAGTCCACCTTGCTGAGCTAACTCCGCATTTGCAGCAAGTTTAGCCACTTTGGCTTCTCTATATTCTCGCTCCAATAGTTGTTGTGTCTTCAAGTCTACAATATTCAGTGGATCTAATGGAATATGTGGGAGTACCACATGTGGATCTATAGGTAGGGGGTCTTAAACCCCATCACAAACTTGTCATGACATCCTTCTTAATGTTTGAAGGATTCTTTCTGGTTCTGGATCAAAAGAGAGTAAAGGATTGCCTCTACTTCTAGTACTTGGCATACACCAGAGTATGCCAAATCAAAAATAGAAAAAAAAACTTGTGAACTTCACCAATTCAATTTACTACTCAAACTGTATTCCTAACAATGGTGCCAAAATTTGATATCACTCAAAATACACTCTAGTTAGAAGTATAATGTAGTCGATTGCAAATATAATAACCCAACTAGGTTGGGGTCGATCCAATAGGGAAATGTGAGTAGTTGATTGACTTTGATGCAATCCACAAGAAGTACAGTAAGGTAAATGGGGTGATTTAGTTATCAATTATAAGTAGTAACCAAATCTTGAATGCTTTTGAGTTATAGACAATATGAGATGAACACTAGTCTTGTGTTCCCCGTGGCTTCTCAACTGTGTAAATTTCTTTTGATCAACCCAAATATTTTGTTGTTCTGCATGAAAAGTCTACAAGATAGGTATTATCAGTTGCCTTGTGTGTACGAAGATAAATATCACCCTTTACCAGTTATGTATTAGGGCATCGCCTTGTTTCATCTAGCTACAACCTTAGTTCACTATCACCTTTTGGGATCAAGTGATTAGATCAAATGGCGGGGACTAAAAGATGGAGGTGAATAAGTACAAAAACATGGGTCGCCTCCTACGCAGCACTATATTTAACATCACGGTACGATGTGGCTAAGTTGGATACTCAGATTTAACCAACTATCCTCCTGGGTTGCCTCTCATACATCGCTTGATTAATGTTGTAAAATTATGAAATTTCCTTGAATACTCAGCCTTCGTCAAGGTCAATATCAGCTGCTACAATACTTCTTTTATATATCCCAAGTAGTGCTTCACTCTTTGACCATTTACCTTAAACAGGGGCTCACCATCCCTCTTCAATTGTAAAGCACCCTAGAGATAGACTCTTATCACCGTGAATGGACCATACCACCTAGACCTTAGCTTACCTAGAAACAAATGAAGCTTGGAATTATCGAGCAGTACTTGGTCACCTTTTTTGAATACTCTCTTCTTAATTTTGTGGTCATGATGCCACTTTATATTTTCCTTGTGCTGAACTTTCATATGCTCGGAGCCAAAATTCATCCAACTCATTGATGTTATTCAACCTTGACTTGGCTATATCCTTCCACTCTAGATTCAGCTTCTTCAATGCCCATAGAGCCTTCTGCTCAAGCTCAATTGGTAAGTGGCAAGCCTTGACATGCACTAACTGATAAGGTGAGGAACTTGTTAGGGTTTTATAAGCTTTGTGGTAATCTCACAATTAATCATCTAACTTTCTTACCCAATCAGTCTTGTTGGCATTCACAATCTTAGCTAATATAGACTTGATTTCTCTATTGGACACTTCAACTTGTCTACTAGTCTGCAAATGATAGGGTGTTTCCACCCTGTGTTTAACTCCAAATTTCTCAAGAAGACTCTTGAATAGATATTGCAAAATATGACCCTTCATCACTAATAATAGCCCATGGCATGCCAAATCGAGAGAAGATGTTTTTTCTCAAGAACGTATTGACACTGAGTGCTTCATTGTTAGGAAATGCAATAGCTTCCACCTACTTTCAAACATCGTCTACAGCCACAAGTATGTATTTTATGCCAAATGAACTCATGAAAGGTCCCATGAAATCTATAGCCCATACATTAAACACTTCTAATTCTAAGATAGGGGTCATAGGTAGTTCATGTCTTCTAGAAATAGTATCTTATCACTGACATTGATCACAAGAATAAGCGTAGTCATGAGTATCTTTGTATATGATTTGTTAATAGTAGCTGCATTGCAGGGTTTTTTTGAGTTATGTGGGCTCCTCTATAATGACCCCCAACTGGCGATGAATGACAAGCTTTAATTATGCTCATCATCTCCACCTCACGTATACATGTGCGAATGATTCGATTTGCACAAATTTTGAATAAGTAAGGTTCATCCCAGAAAATTTTTCTTACCTCATGCATGAAGTTCTTCCTTTTCTGATATGAAAGGTCTTCTGGGATTAGACCACTGGCTAATTAATTTGAATAATCTGCAAACCATGGAATAAGATCTTGGAAAGCTGCCAATATTTGTTCATTTGGAAAATTGTCATAAATCTCTAACCCATTAGCAACCTTCTGCATAGCTTCCTCCTCCAGTCTAGACAAGTGATTTGCAACTTGATTTTTTGTTCTTGCAACAACAGCACCCACCGAATAAGCTTAGACTTTGCATTTTTTTTTAGCCATTAGGTCCGCAATGTTTCATGATCAGTGTGCATAATCACCTTTGTTCTAATCAAGTAAGATCTAAACTTTTCAAAGGAAAAAACCACTTCCAATAACTCTTGCTCCATCACGGTATAGTTCTTTTGAGTAGGATTTAGGGCCTTACTAACATAGTAGATGGGATGAAGGATCTTTTCTTTCTGTTGTCCTAGTACAGCCCCGAAGGCCACTCCTCTAGCATTACACATAATCTCAAAAGGTAAAGACCAATCAAGAGAAACATTGATTGGCGCAGTCACCAACTTCACTTTTAGGCTTTTAAAAGTCTTCTTACATGCATCATCAAAATTAAATTTTACCTCTTTCTCAAGAAGCTTGCAAAGAGGATTAGCAATCTTTGAGAAGTCCTTGATAAAGCGCCTGTAAAAACCTACATTCCCTAGGAAACTTTGAATTCCCTTCACAGAAATTGGGTAAGGTAATTTTTCAATCACTTCAATCTTTGCTCGATCAACCTCTATGCCCCTCTTTTAAATCTTGTGCCCAAGCACAATTCCTTCTTTAACCATAAAATGGCACTTTTCCCAATTAAGTAACAAGTTTAATTCTTCACACCTTTGTCAAACCTTTGCCAAGTGAATGATACAGTTATCAAAAGATTCACCAACCACCAAAACATCATCCATAAAAACTTCAATGGTGTCTTTGACCATATTAGAGAAAATAGACATCATACATCTTTTAAAGATGGCTAGGCGTTGCATAGTTCGAATGGTATTCGTTTGAATGCAAAGTTCCCATAAGGACATGTAAAAGTTATCTTTTCTTGGTCCTCAAGCATAATAGCAATCTGATTGTAGCTTAAGTACCCATCAAGAAAATAGTACCATCCTCTGCCTGCTAACCTGTCTAACATTTGATCTATGAAAGGCATTTAAAAACAGTCCTTCTGATTCCATGTATTCAATTTTCTGTACACTAGCTAATTCTTCTCGTTAGGCACAACAGTAATTCCATATTTATTAGGAACGCATTATGCCGGACTGACCCACTTACTATTAGAAATGGGGAATACGACACCAGCATCTAACCACTTAATGATCTCTTTCTTAACCACCTCCTGCATAGGAGGGTTAAGTCAATGCTGATGTTAATAGATGGAACACAATCTGGCTCAAGCTGTATTTTGTGAGTATAAAAACCAGGAAAAATACCTACAATATCTACAATGGACCATCCAATGGCCCTCTTGAAATAATACAAAATATCCAATAATGCTTCTACCTCTGACTCTTTCAGATCAGCTGTAATAATAACTAGAAAAATTTTGTTGGTCTCCAAAAATGCATATCACAAGTGAGATATGAGGTCCTTCGACTCTAATATAGATGGTTCCTCAATGTATAGGTGAGAAGATGGAGTCATTCTATTCTTCAAGCCTAAGTCAAGCTTCTTTAGTGCAAAATTATAAGAACCACTCCCATACAGTGCACTTACTAACTCCCCATACTCCTCGATACCATCAGAGTCAAAATTTATGATTACTGCTACAAGTGCTTCAACACCTAATCTTTCTTCAATAGGAACAACTGCATCAAAACTATCATTCCACAAAGTCGTTGAATCTACATCATCGAATGAATCTGCCTCTTTATCATATATATTAATAATAGATATCACTCTCAATTCATTAGGCTGCCTCATGGATTTGTATACATTGAATATCATTTATTTATCATCTAATCTCAGCATTAGATGTCCCAGCTCTAGATCAATCAATGTCCTTCTTGTATCCAAAATTGATCTTCCAAGAATAACCGGTACTTGGAAGTCCACTTTACAATCTAAGACAAAAAAATAGTAGGAAAAATAAAAGAAGCCACCTTCACCAAAACATCATTTAAAATACCAACTGGCTTTTTTACACTCTTGTCTGCCATTATTAGTCTCATGGTAGTGGGTTTTAGAGCTTCCAACCCCAATTGCTTGAATATCGCAAATGGCATGAGGTTGATACTAGCATCCACATCATACAAAGCATGCACAAAGTTGAAAATGTAATGGTGCAAGGTATAGTGAAAGCACTATGATCCTTCCTCTTCTCCACCAATGATCTAGTGTCTACAGCACTACAA